>NC_044497.1:14397500-14435000 GCF_902362185.1 Chanos chanos | reverse complement strand
TGAATAGCAATCAGGCCAGGCCCCCCTCCTGCCTGCTGCTCCTGCCTCCGCATTAGGACTTCCAGGGGAGCCCAGCCTGAGTCAACGGGGCTTCATGTCAACACGGCAGGCTGCTCTGCTCAGCTCAGTACCTCATTACACGCCGTCTGCCTATTACCACGGACAAAAAAACCCATCCTAAGGGTCGTCACCAGAGGCCAGACATCCACACCGCCAAAGCCCACAGAGAATAAAGAGAGAGAGAGAGAGAGAGAGAGGGAAGCGTCATCTTCTACAAGACGTACATTACATTATCAACAATTACTTTTTGGCTATGTACAACAAGATAATGGCCATGTTTAGAGAATGCTCACACACATCCTGTTCTCGGCAGCTTTTTCTGTGTGTGTGTGTGTGTGTGTGTGTGTGTGTGTGTGCGCGTATGTGCGTGTGCGCGTGTGTTCGCGTGTGTTTTAATGATCATGTTACCCCTATGTGACCTTCCCCTTGAGAAGAGAAACTAAATGCATCCTTTTAAAATGATCTTAGACAGCATTTTAAAGATCTACTCTCCACACACATCAGACCTGATATGTGGACCACACACATTACAGTATTGCCAGATCTTAAGTAATTACTGTATCAGACAGTGATTACACAAAGAGCCAGACACGCCTATAGAGAGAGAGAGCGATTATGAAGGATGGAAAGTGTGTGTGTGTGTGTGTGTGTGTGTGTGTGTGTGTGTGTGTGTGTGTGTGTGTGGTGGGGGGGTAGTTGTACCTCTCTCTCCGTGCTTTAGGCTTAGTGCTGATATTAAAAGTTAATTGTTCCGGCAATTTCATCTTCCCGTGCGAATGTGAGGTTGCAGAAGCCTGTGTGCGCACTCTGTCCTTGTCACATGAAATTTCATTGCACATATCAAGAGGAAGTAACCTCTGACCGCAAAAAGACAACAAAGAGATGAAAAAAGCAAAGTCAAGAGAGAGAGAGAGAAAAAAAAACAACTTCATGATTAGAAACCTTTTTCACCTTAGAAACCCTCAGCGACCTCCTAGCCTCAAACATGAAGCCCTGTGCTGACATTTGAGATCTAGCTCTTTGTGAATTCATGCTCTTCACATGTGTCAGGCCACACGCAACACTGCCAGTGCAGCTCGGATAGGAAGGAAAGGCATATACGGCACTACATGGGCCTGGATTTCAACTGTCAAATTTCTAGACAACCACTCACCATGTCTTTTTTTTCCTGTTTGTTTTCCTGTAGTTTCTACTATATTTCGGCTGGTTTCCAGACCATAGGGGTCAGTATATCAGAAGTCGAGATTACAAGAGAGAACATTTGGCTGTGCATGTTGCTTTTGTCACAATTAATGCAATTAATATCTCACTCACATATGTCACAGATATATCTATGTGACTGCATCTGCATTACCTTGAAAACAGCATGGGGTCTTTGTTACTTGTTAACTCAAGAAGAGTGCATGTGTGTGTGTGTGTGTGTGTGTTTGGGGGTGGGGGGTAAGAGGGTTATCAAATGTCAGTAGTTGAGAAGATTGTCTCTGAAACAATATAGTCAAACAAGCTATCATTTGAAAAAAAAAAAAAAAAGTCATTTTAGCATGCTGTGATCAGCTGAGAACCCTTCCAGGCTGAGAGAGCGGCTTTGATGAATTTTGATTTGCACCTGAGACTGTATGTGTCTTTTGTTGGCTGTGATTAGATTTTCTTTTATTTTCTTTCCATTCCCCTGATCAAGGCAGTTTTCAGTGCATCAGTGAGCTGTAGCTAATAAGGCATTCACATTGATAGACTTACCGTACGCTCTCTCTCTCTCTCTCTATCTCTCTCTCTCCCTCTCTCTCTCTCTCTCTCTCTTTTAATGTATTCAAAATAGTTTGCATTCTGCTCAAATCCACATCATTAGATAATTAGGCTGCCCATCAGGGCTTTTATCTGAATAATTCACAAATCAATAAGGTTTTCAAAGACTACACAGTTTACATGTCTTATTGACTAGCCACTTTACACTCCTGCATGTGTGCTACACAGCTTTGTTTACAAGCAGGATGCAGATATTTATGTATCGTCAGAATTAAACGAAAGTCTAAACCATTTGCTTATGTACTGAACAGTGTTTATCCCGTTCACCTAATGCATGCCCAACAAAGTGGTCATCAGCAAATGGGAGTATGAGCTTATTGGTCACTATCACAGAGTAGATTAGTGGAACCGCGTCTTCTACCAGTCATACCACTCGATGACATTTAGTCTTGTAGTGCGAAAAGGTGTGATACCTGACTGCGTGGCATTGGGCGAAACGTGTGCTAGCCTCATATGTGTGGACTGAGGTGCCTTCTTTTGGGGGAATGGGGGCTGGTGTTGGTGTTTGGGAGTGGCCCAGACTGTAAATGGTGAAGGACATTTATTCTGAAAAATAAGAGGATTTGTGTTACTGATTGTAGAGTCATGGAGGTAGTTCAGGAGACATTGCATCAAACGGTTACATCAACACATATACCCGTATCTTTCGACCATGGTTAGGGTCACACAACAGAGGTCTTTTGTGAGAGTTTATTGCATACCCTCTATAAGCTTCAATTAGTAGACATTTATCTTCAACAATGACTGAACAACACCTTTGAGATGTAGACGTAAAATCCATCAAGGATATTATCACATGTGAGCGAACAGAAAGAGAGAGAGAGAGAGAGAAAAAAAAATCAAACTCAGCAAAGGGCTTAAGGACAAGGTCTGTACCACAAATTCAGAGTGTGTGATGATGTACTGACGAACATTCTCTATTCAACACCTTTTGGTCTGGCAGTATTAAAAAAAAAAAAAAAAAAACCCACGGAGAACCTTGGTGCTTTTAGTAGATGTTGAATCATCGTAAGCAATGTGTTTTTGCTGGGTGTCAATATGAGGAAATGCAAGATCAAATATAAGCGAGACTGAAGGAGACTGAATTCTATTTGCCACTTGATAAGTTAGTTCGCACTGAGAGATTGCCTTTTGAATATTCACATTCAAAGACATGCTTATTCAACAGTAGCTTTCTTTTAGAAAGAGGAACAAATAAGTCAGATTTGTACATTGACAGAACAGAATGTGTCAGGGCTAGCCTTTATAATATGCCCTGACTGAGGAGATTGCAGGGGAGCAGAAAGAGAGAGAGAGAGAGAGAGAGAGAGAGAGAGAGCGAGACAGACAGAGATAGAGAGAGAGAGAAAGAGAGAGAGAGAGAGAGAGAGAGAGAGAGAGAGCGAGACAGACAGAGATAGAGAGAGAGAGAAAGAGAGAGAGAGAGAGAGAGAGAGAGAGAGAGGGAGAGAGAGATGGTCAAGAGAGAAATGCACCTACAGAAATGGTTATTCCAGATAATCAATTTTGAGGATTTTCAGTGGTCCATTATTGGCACACACACACACACACAGCCCTATTCAGTGGGCTAGAGAGAAGCATTGACGGAGCCTCCCCAGCTTTGGGCGGTCAGAGTGGGGGGAGGGGGCTTCCAGGGAACAGACTGATTGCACAGATGGCATGGTCCATTCCCAGTACCAATTAATCCCCAGTTAAATCTGACACATCTTAACCTGCACAGGGTCCCATTCACCACTCTACAGCAAAACCCATATGGCAAGAAGACACTTTCAGGCAGCAATTTGGACCTGGCAGGGAGCCAGTCTCTGCAGCCACCCCCCCCCTCCCCCCCACTCCTGTTTCCCTCCCTTCCACCTCACCCACCCACACAGTCCTCCAACCCCCCCCCCCCCCCCCCCCCCAAACCTCCTTCTAATAGACATGTTTGTTCTACACGTCTAGCCAGCAAGTGCCAGAACTGTCCTCCTGCTTTTAATGAGGGCCAGTCTTGCTATCACCTTGTCTTACATTTATACAGTGTGCATTGTTAACAGAGAAAAATAGTATGCCCAGTTCACGCTGATGAGATTCCAGCTTTTCATTCTCAAGTCTGAAGACGACAGAGCCCATTGTTAAGTGTTGAGACAATTATTTGGTATCTGCGTCTATCCATTTTCATAATTAAAGTAATATTTTATCGTTGAGAATGAAATGTGATAAACCATTAATGCAGAGTATGCACTTATAACAATATTAATTAATTGTTTCGTATTGGCTGTGCTATGGATGACAGTGATCTTCCAAGACGAAATAACTAAAAAAAGGAAAATGACTAAGGTTTATCAAATTGGATTTAATTTTCCATGACACAGCGCAAGTAATTTCAGTCAGGCACGTTTGTCTAATTCTTTTTATAAGGAATCTATCAGCCCTCCTCTTGCTGTCATATTCACGAACGAAGGTTTGTGGTTTTACAGACATATTGAGACGGTCTGTAACACATTTGTACTTGTTTTCTCGGCGCTATACTATGTTTCATTTTGAACGTGTGAGTGTTCAGTCTTTTTTTTTCCTCAGCTGAAAACATTGTTTATTATTGAGTATTTACTTGAGTTGGTGCAATGCAATTTTCTGCAGTTAACAACTGCAGGTGAGACCATTCTGTTTAAGGCAGAGTTCTGTAACCTGTCTAAGCAGGGAAAGAATGTGCGCACAGCTTTAAGCGACCCGAGGGGAAATGGGGCATTGACGCTCCGTAAAATTCAAAAGATTACAAATGAGCACACCAAAAAAAAAAGTTATTTGACATTTTGTCAGGTCGAGTGCTCTTGAACATTTTTATCTTTAAAAGGGAGACAATTTCGCTTCTAATCTTAGTTCTTGTTTTTTTCTTTTCTTTTTCCATTTCTTTTTTTTTTTTTTTGATGAGCTGAGCACCTCCCACTTAGCATGCAAGTAAAGTTGGAAAAAAATTTTCTGTGAGAAGGAAATATACTTTTTTTTCGTCAATATTGTGCAAATTGTCTGGCTCATTAAAGTAATTGCCGATGACAGAAATTGATATATTCTACATATTGAGACTGATTGTGTTTCATGTAATTCTGTAGTTGTTAAATTTCCACCCTCTCATTGAGAACCTAAGTAAACTGCAAAGATGATGCCATGAAAAATCTAATATAATATAATGTAATCTCATCTATTTTAATCAGATCTAATCATATATCATCTAACCTAATCTCATTTGAGATCATATTATCTGCTCTAATCTGATCCGGTTGTCATGGTGATTCCTGGTATCAGTGAACTTTTTCAGAGCACTGTTTGCTCCAAGTTAACGCTGGCCATGTTTACTGGTACCTTGCAGCAATTAGGACGCAGTGTTTCTATATTCACTCTCAAGATAACTCAGTAAAACATAGCTTTCTCACTTGATTTAACATTTCAAAACGTTTCTGTGATAGATTGGTTGGATTTGGTCCTGGTGATAATATTTCTATTTGATTAGCATGATCTGCAGGAAACCAGCTGAGGGCATTGTTACTCAAACTTTTTCATGTCAAGGACCTGCCTTTCACATCTAAGGACCATTTATGTACAAAAAGACAACAATTTTATTTAGAAATTGTATAACCTGTGTGTGCTGACCTCTTGGAGAGCAGTTCGTACTTTAAACGAATCAAAACATAATATAACAAAGAAAGTACTTGGAACTGGCAACACTATTTGCATTAGATTCCTCACCTATTCAGTTAACTGTGAAATACATATCGAGATGCCTTTACTTTCAATAGGCAATGGCTAATGATTGCTTGTGTGTGGTAGCTATTACTAAAGCTAACAGAAGAATGCACAGGATGCCTGTGTAGCAGAGGCATTAGTAGTTCACCATGGCAACACAATGTATTTGTAGCAGTTGGACATTAACACATTCACTTACTTTCTGGAGACTGAATGCTGAAAGGCACTGACAGTTTAGCTTTTATTATCGTATAGCAATTTTATAAGGATATCTTTATCATTACGAGCCAAATGTATCATAACGGATGGTACAACAAAAACCTAAAGGCTGATGCTTGTAACCCAAAGAACTGTAACCCATCGGCTTGCGAAACTACATGTTGCAGTTAACTGATACCACATTATGTGTTGGTATATCCTCTTTTTCACATTGATCACTAATCAAAATCACTCAGCAACGCTCTAAAGGACTTGACCTAACTCCTCAGAGCAATGCCTCAACAACAATGCCATAAACCAGTCCAGACTATATACTGCATTACACAACACAGCTCCGACGGACCCGAACCGCTCTATTAAAGCAATGCATTAACAATGCCTAAAGCACACAGTGCACTGTGTTGTGTATGTAGTGTCTTGTGATTTTCCTTTTCTTTGAAAAAGTGAAAGGCAATAATTGGTACAGATATGCTGCGGACCCACAGACTTGATGGACCAGTGTTGATGCACACTGGACTATGAGTAACACTGTGCTACAGGACGCTCCAGAGGAGCTAATTCCTTACTCCTTTTTTTTCTCCTACCTCTTCTTACAATATTAGCAGAGCATGAGTGGGTATTATTGCGGAGCATTTGTCCTTGGTAAGAACAAGAGTTTGACAAAAGTGTTTTCAGACTTTTCTCTCTGCTTGATGTTTGTCTTCATAGCCGATGTTAGTATTAATTGATTTCCTGACACTTTTTATGCCTTTATTCTCTGGATAGCATGTAAAATAGAGATATAGCTCTTTAGGGTTCAGATTAAAAAAGCTCCTGTTAGCCTGTTAGCCCTGGCTGAGAACTTTCCAAATATTGTGGATCTGTGAAAATATATTGAAAGAACCATTTGCAAGGGGTATTTATCAAGGACAATAACCTTTGTAAAGGTTAGTGAACACATGGATGTAGACTGTCATTTTTCTGGCAAATGTTATTGTGGCATGGCTTTGCAATTTAGCCAGAAGGGCCAGACTTCTAAGTGGTGTGATAATGATTCACACAGTCTCTTCTAATGAATTGCATATACACACAGGTACATTAAAACTACACAGCGGATTTAAAACACAAAACATTCAAAGTATACACCACATTTGAGCTACACAACACATTCAAACTAGAACATGTAACAAGAGGTGAGGGACTCTTCTAAATAAAAGATCTCATTTAGCTGTGTCACTCAAATGTGGATTAGTGCGTCAATCTAGAGCCAATAAAATTACACTTCACTCTTGGCCTTTGTTTTGATTGCCTTGAATCCAGGCATGGTAGCTATATGCTGGCTGGAATCTCTTGAGACTATCATTGCTCTCTCATGCCATATATAGAGACTGCCAGTTCCGTAATGAGGAGATCCTGGTAATCCACCGATGAGACCAGCTCGGTGGCAAATTAAGTCACACAATCACTATGTGTGAGGTCACTTGGCTTCAACCCGAACTGAAACGTGCCCGAACTAAAGCTGTCAAAAATCTAGAAATTATTGAAAGGCTATGGGGCAGAGGATGATGGTTTGTTGCCGTTAGACATGACTGAGATGTTCAACATGAGATAATTTCATTCTCTTTTTCAACCCACGCCCAATTCAAAAACTCATGCATCCTACAACACGCTCTCCACTATTTTCTCAATTTTAAGACAGTACAGTACAGTTGAGATCTATTCACTTCCTGTTTATTTTGTGGAACTGACTGATTTACAGTTCATAGAATTAAAATTTACACTGACAGTAATTGCAGGCAGTAAATGGAAGGGTGTAACTGAAAGAATTGAATTTCAGTCGTTACCCAGAAATGACCGAATCAATTCCTACTCTACTGACTGGATATTTACAGGCTGTTTTTATCAATATGAACACATAAAGAATGAAGAATATATCAGCCAAAAACTTCTTGCACCTTGAAATAAACCACACAACTCTTTAAAAGTCTGCGTGGTTCCTTTTAAGCCTTTGAAGCCCCTTCTCTCACCTGAGTCCTCTCAGGGCCGAGTCTTGAACCCGTCTAGGGAACTGCACTCACCAAAACCTCCAGTTTTTCTCTAGCACAACGGTGACTGGGGGGTCAGCACTGTTCTCTTCATTTACATCCAGTGTGCCGTATCAAACAGAATGGTTAATCTGCTGAGGATGAAGACAGGGGGAAATACGTGAAGTTTTTTTGACCAGGGCCGGAGGCGTGGAGTGTTATTGGAGTGCTGGGGTGGCAGGGCCCCGAGTGTCTCTGCTCTATCTATCAGAGCACAGCGGCTCCTCTCTCATGCTTGTCATAAATCCGAGCTCCATTCAAGAAGACACCTCCACTTTTCTCTAATGCTGAAAAGTTAGAGGTAACTGCTAGTACACTGGAGGGTTTGGAATCCAATCTTCTTGCTTTTCTTTTCTTTCTTTTCTTTTCTTTTTATGATAAACGCATCTTGTATGTTATGCATCTGTTTGTTTGGTTAGTGTTAAGTTTGATGCCTGGGTTCACACATTTTGTTTACACAGAGAAAGACAATGTC
This sequence comes from Chanos chanos, assembly GCF_902362185.1. Lineage (NCBI taxonomy): Eukaryota > Metazoa > Chordata > Actinopteri > Gonorynchiformes > Chanidae > Chanos > Chanos chanos. Next base: position 14,426,663 of record NC_044497.1, on the reverse strand, counting down.
CTCTAGCAAAGATACAAGTGGGTTTAAGGATAAGGTGTATTAAGGCAGACAGTATCTGCTGAACGCCTGGGGAGTAATATGCATTTGTATTAATGAGGTAAAAAAAAAAAAGCATTCTGTTGGGAGCCAGGAGAAAAAGACAATGATATGCTTGGTGATTTAGAGACGTATCTCTAAACAACTGAGAAACCTGACACTCAGTCAAAAGCTGAATTTGAAATTAAATAACCTCATTACCACAAATGTAATAGTTTTGAGCATTACAATGAAAATGGCTAGACTTCTTTGTTGTATTTCAAAATTATCATTTTAATACAGATTAACTGACAGTTAACTTTAACCTATATATCTGGGTTATAATCAGTTCATCACAACGTTATTACAATATATTTACTCATATTACATGACTTAGGTCGATCCACAAAAGAGCTTGTGTAGCCTTAAAAGGTAATTAACTGGAGAATGGATGATGACCTCTGAAACTGTCAACATATTTGTTATTGCTTGTCATTATAAAGGCACGACTGGTAAACTACCTTCAATTGAAATAATCGGATTGAATCAGTGTGTAAGAGACACTGATGTTTCTCTGTCTAGTTCTCCTTTCGTGAAAGTACATCTTCACACTTGTAAATAATTAAAATTTCAATAAGATGTATTTAATTCTTCTTGGGAAAGGGTATGAAAAAGTAATAACATTTGCATAATTGTACATCAATTATACATCACTAGGTCTTAATGAGTTAATCAGACTTTCTCCTTCAGACACTATCCATTTGTTTCGGACAACAAAGCTGTGTCTCTATATTGCTTTGCTTGTGTGTAGGACTTTTAAAGGTGTGGTAGAGGAGAGGTTTTAGCCATACACAAACACTCAAGAAAAATAAAGCCGTTATAGACACATATATTAAAAAGCTCAATATTGCATTTTACACCTGCAGAAATACATTTTCCAAGGTTTTATGGGAAAAAAAAATGTATACCAGGCTCTAGTAAAACGAGATATTTCCACACTGTAAAAAAAGTTTCTATAAGACCTACATGGTCCCATGATCTAATTTTGGTCTTGCATTGTAGTTATTGCTTTGGAGTCATTTCTCTTTTCATATATTTCAAACAGGTAAAGTCACGACCCAATACTTTTATTAAAAAAAAAAAAAAAGATGAACATCGTACATAACCAGTTGGAATTGATGGTTACTTACAAAAATTTTGTGACCTTATAAGTTCTCAATTATTTATCGGCAGCAAAATATGTACACTTTCCTCTGACTTCGCTGAGGAGAGCTGTAAAGCATTTGTCGCCGTTGGCGACCGTGCCTACTTGTTGCCCGGCGAGACAAAACCCAGAGTGGTAATTACAATCATGCCTTTCTTGCTAGAGCTCTCTCCTCACTGCAGCTGCTTTCATACATCCCCATTCGGAACATTGTTCATTAAATGCTACCCTACTACAGTTACCCATGTGCCTTTAAAAGGGCTTTTCTGGGAGTCATCAAAGGGGAGCACTTGGATAATGACGCTGTCAGGTGTGAGAGAAGTGATAATCAGAGGATCTAGCCCTCTCACACCACATGCTGAAACATTGGCAAAAAAAAAAAAGAGAGAGAAGTTTAGATCAGTTGAGGAAAAAAAGCACCCATTTAATTTAATGAAGTCCTAGGCTTAAATGAGGTGTCATTGGAGAGCAAAATCATTAGAGGTGAGTGTTTAATGAAAAAGAAAGGGCTAAATACATATCTTTGATAAGTTCATATAACTAAAGATGTTTCTCTAATTGTAACACTGAGATTCAGTTCCCGGAATGTCATTTTTCTTAGTTTAGCCTGAGGTTATTGTTGATCAGAATTCGTCTGGAAGGAAACAGGGTTGTTTTCATTTCTGACAAAGGTACCAAAAGGTTTTGGAAACACATAGAAAAAGGTTCTGTTCTTATTTCAGTTCCTTTGTACTAAATGGGTACGCTCATTTAATAATTACCTCCAAAGTGAAAATTTAAGTTATTTCAACCATTATTCCAATTTTTGGGGGAAAGGTTGCAAAGTCAATAACAATAAGCTATAGCTGTTGAAAACTGTAAGAAAGGGTTAAGGTTTTTTTTTTTTTTTTTTTTTGAGTGGATCTTCGCTTATCCCGAGATCTGTAATATTGCTCCTCTCTCTCTATTTTTCTTTTTTTATTATTTACCTAACTGTCCCCATGAACTGTGCAATATTACCAAGCTATCCGTCAAACTTTCCCAGATCTCTTCAAATAGGGGAAAAACTCAATGAATCAATGTCTACCATCAGATGGCTGGGCTGATTGTTTGTGTAGGATTAGGGCCTGTAGACCGTTTGTTAGGAGAGCGGATAAGGCCCAGAGCTTGATGGGCATCTCTGAGCAGCCACGGTTCATCGGTCTTATCAGTGCCATGTATGAGTGTTTTCGTTTGTTTGTATGTGTGTGCATGTTCCAGGTTCGTGAAAATGGGGCAGCCTACCATCTCTCCTCCAAGGTTCTGATTTCATCAGTCCTGTTCCTCATCATTCCTTCCGGCACACCCCCCCACCCCCACCCCACCTAACAATTAAGACCCCTGTGAAATTCCAGTCCAAAGCCCCCCCCCCCCCCCCGAAGAGTCAGCCCTATCCCCCACACCTCTCCAAAAGCTGTCGGCATGTCTTGTCGGTGCTGTCCTGTAAAACATCATGTGCAGCTATGGTCACAAATGTATCCTTATTGTTCCCCAAAATACCTGACTGCCTGTTTAAAATGAGAGACAGAATTTTTTTTGTTTTCTGTATTCCATTTCCTCGGCCTATGACCAAGTTCAGACCGAAAAAGGAGAAATAAAACTGCCCGAAAATATTTCAGTATATCAGTGAGGGTACAACGACTTACTCTCTCGGCCGGTTTTATAGAGTAATATAACTTTGAGGCTCGGGGGCTGATCTTGACTGAGTCATGCAATGCTGTGATTTAATAGGGATCTGGGAGCGCAGAATGGAGCCGTGGTTCAAATCACTCTTAAAAACGGATGCCTCTGCCCATAGACTCTTTTAAGGAAATAGTAATAATGGAGACAAATGTTCAGTTGCATGGAGCAGGTGGTTGAGTGGAGCCCCCATAACTCCCTATGCCTCTTCAAAGTGTGTGAACAAATCAGCAGACAACTCCACAAAAGATATGCAAATTCTGTTATAAAGACCTTGCAGTATTTTAGCACACACAGGCCAACGCCATTATCCGAGAATGAAATAACAAAAACGTACACAAAGCCAGATAGTCATGCATTTGGAAGTTTTGTATTTGGTTAAATCATAAACAACCGTCGCAGTGTATAAACTAGAAAAGAAAGCTCATTACATTGAACAAATGGGTCTTTTGTGTCAACACTGCTTTAGGTTAGGAAAGCAAAAAAAAAAAAAAAAAAAGATGGAAAAATAGATTAACTGTTGAATAAATAAATAAATAAATAAAAACAACCAACGGCACAGCCACTACCTTTCATCATTAGCTGTCTCTGGATCATTATGTTCTGCCACACAGACGAGGAATCTCCCCGTAGTGGCTACGGTTTTATTTACACGGGAGACCAATTTATCCTGCTGCCTCTGAGCTAACTATTCACATTGACACCCAGGGTTTGATGTGTACAAGCAATTATGACAGGTTTCCTATTGAACTGTAACCATGCAATATCTGGATGCAGACTACAGCTTCATCCAATTATGGGCCTCCAAGTCTCCACTTGGCCCCATTCTGTTCATTACTAAGAGCTAAAAATGATGAATTCTGATGGCCTAGCCTTAAGAAAATGTATTCATTTCATGATTATGTCCCTGTCATGTTGGCAAATTGAGTCTGGCCATACTGCATTCCAATGTTGTGTTTTTAGCCAATGTTATTGTGGACAAAATGCTATGCTCTCCTAAACAGACAGAACTTACCTTTAAAAATAACAAGCTTGAATTGGACTGCTAGAAAATGTGTTTTTTGCCGGTCCAATAATACCCACATGAACAACAAGACTTAATAATAGGCACAGCTAAATAGAACTTTACAGCAAACAGTGCGGGGCTTGTCTGGTTGTTTTTAAAGGATGTTCTCCTTGTAATGTCAGAGGGAAGAAAAACATGGAGAACACTGGAACTTGGAGTAAATTGGTTATTTACCAGAATTTGTGATGAGATTACAAATCCTTTCGGAATGATGCTTTTGTAGTCTACTGGTTTTTGTGAGATTATAGTATCTCAGTTCTAACTGTATCGTATCAGTCATCTTCTTTACATTCAGTTACTGGAGACTATGTGTGTTCTGTGTTTCTTTGAACCCTATTCCCAAGGACTTCACAAAGCTTCTTTGAACAAAAACTAGTGGTGCTGATATGCAGTCCGGGTATATAAGTATCATGCAAACCAGAAAGGTAATGCAGTTGGACCAGGTTAAAAAATACGAAAACAGCCACTATATACTTACAGGAGCAAGTTCAGAACTGTTCTTGGCGCATGCTGTATCTTACTAACGATATCAATAACTGTGTATGGTGACATATAACAGTCCGGTTCACCTTTAAACCTTTATCATTCACAAATTAGGATATGATTAATCAAAAAATCACAAAGCAGGGCATCACATCACCCAGTCACACCATGGCTTCAGTTCATACACATATCATTTTATTTCATTTTCATACGTCCATTATAAATTCTCCTAATCATACCTGGTATAAGAAAAGAATGCAGAGACCGTCATGCCATCTCTCTCTCTCTCTCTCTGATTCTGAAGTATCATGTGATGTGTGGAATGGGATGTGTAATGCAACGATGGAGCCAGGCCGGAAGTCAACAGATACCTTTATTCCAGTGCCTTAGAGATATTGGCCAGGGGCTGGACGCCTCAGTCACCGTCTGTATGCTGGATGACTTGCCAGCTCCACCATCAATGATAACAGCACAATAACGTCCACATTTATTAGAGTTCATGTGATTCCCAGCCTGTGTTTGCAGTGTATACAGCCGTGTATTGACAAACTCTATTTGTCTGTTGCTGTTGTAGATTGATACCGATTTTGAAATGAAAAAATGTGTGTGTGTGCATGTGTATGTGCGCTTGTATGTGAATGTATGTGAGTGTGTGTGTGTGTGTGTTGTGGTGTGGCACATGCTGTTCAGTGCCTGCTGTGTAGTTAACTGAAACTGGATGATTGAAAGGAGCTGATAGCAAAGATAAGGCTAATTGTGCTGTTTAGAGTTTTTTCACCGAAGACCTCACTAAAATCTCCCCTAGTCCAGTCAGACGTAGGCCATTGATCGACGTGGTTTGGCAGAGGGATTAGATCATCAGATAGGGCTCCACTGAAGAACTGTAGATTGACAGTTAACTCTTAGTTGTTGATACATCAAATGACAGGATCTTAACACAAGTGTCGACTCAAAAAAAAATCACGTTTGTCAATACGGAGGTTCAGATCGTGTGAGTAGACTGTTATCTGTGCAACACTGACTTTGAGTATCTCTTTCCGCTTCTTTTCTAATGATTTCATTTTTAATCTGACTTCGTGATCAACACTTCACAGAATGAAAGCCGCACTTGACATTCTACTTCAGGAATTTTTACTTTAGGAATAATGTCAACGCCGCTGCATCCCGTCTGATTCTGACCAAAAAACCCACCTCCCCAACCAATCACGCAGCGGGGGCATAATGACCGTGATTAATTGCTTATAGTCAGATATGAATGATCTCTAAGTTTTATCCATGCCTGAATGAGGTGGACGTTATCCAAGCAATTAAACCATTATTCTAAATGTAACCAGAGGAATCCCTCCAATGAGATCTAATTGCTTTCTAAAGGTAGGAGCTAAGCCCTCACAAGTCAGTGTCATCGGCTGGCGGTGTTAGATTTTCCCCGATCCAATTTACTGGGACTCTTCATTTCCCCTCTAGTTTATTAAAAATGTCTCTGATCTCTGCTCTGTCTATTACTTTAAGTGCCACCGCACGAAATGAGTGCAAGACTGTCCCAGTTGTAAATTAGACGACTTGGAAAAAGATCAAAACCCATGAAGAGTGTCCAGGATCGTGCACCTTTTTTTGGTCTGGAAAGGCAGACTTTTCCCTGATACCCTTTATAAGATGTTGAAATAGACAAAAAGAACGCTGTTCAGTTTGGTGATACTTTCTGAATTCATATGTAAGACTGGTGTTAAGAGCGCTTGATTAGGGAGAAGAGTTTTCTGACTGGACCGAAATGTCCAGCCTTAAGGGCTGAATTGCTGAGAATGAGGCTAATGTGTAAGGATTTGGAATGCTGACTGTTGGCATGTGGGTTTGTTGTTGCCTCAAAATTTCGAACACAAATACACAAACGGAGGCAATTGTGAGCTACATTCAGACTTTTGGAGGATGACATTTTAAACATTTTGTCCACCCGTTTTGAGTGCCCAACCCGTTCTCATTCATCTGGGCTTCACACGAGTACGAGTGCAGCCGAGTAACCAAACTCATTCAAAAGGAAAGCGGCGGTTTTCACTAGCGCTGGCAATCCGCAGCACCCTTCTAGAAAGAAAAACGTACTAAATAAATAAATAAATAAATAGATAAATAAATAAATAAAAATCAACCTTCAGACTCTCTCTTCCTGCGGTATCTCCACCTGGCAGGCTGTGCACTATCTCTGTAACCCCTAATCTGTACAGACCAAACGCATCGTCTCATCCCGCCTGAGCTCTTCCATATGCCAGGGTTTAGTGCTAACTCTGCAAGGCACGCTGCTACTCCCTCTGAGCAAGTCCTCTGCTTCCTCCAGGCTTTACCCCTGTCAGACCACCGTGGTATTTAGCAGGGTTGGTGGATCTCCGGGCCCAGACGAAACCCTCAGCTAAGAGAACTTAGCTGAGGAAGAGTGAGTTTCGAGTCTATTAATCTTAGAGAAATATATTCACCCTGGACCTGAATGTCAAAGACGGGGGGATTAAGCAACATTTTGCTGCATTGGTAAGAAGGGGGGGGGGGGGGGGGGGGTCAAGCATAGCGAGTGAATAGGTCAAACTGGCCTTTAGTTCACGGATCTCTAACAGGAATGGCAGTGTCAGAAATAATCCGGGTGGTACATAAGAAAACGCTTAGAAGATGAAACTGCGCAACTCTTCCGTCTGATTGAGGATTTCTTTAAGGCTTTCTCGCACCTGCTCACTATGTGAGCTCAACCTTCAAAATGGGCATGTGCCTTCTTAACCTAACTGGGCTTAAGGTTTCAGGTTAGCTATGGTTTAATATTACTTCATTGGGCAAACTACCAAAGTTTAATATGGAATTGGGATAACCTGGATATGTCAGCATTAGAAGGACTCCACTCTCCCATTTCTATTTCACTGTCAGTCTGTAACCTCTACCCATATCTTTCCTTCTCACTCTCTCTCTCTCTCTCTCTCTCTCTTTGTATTTCTGCCTGGTTGTCTCCTTCTGTAACAAGCTGCAGCCTCAGATAAAGTCTTACTAAAACAAAGATAGTTGACTGACAGAGAAAATTGAGATAATACCTTTATTCCTCCGTGACGGCTGGCTACACATACCCCACAAGTAGCCTACTGTCTAAAAACATCTCTGAGATGTATTTTGAGTTCAGTTTAAAATCAGTGTGGAAGTCTACCATGTCCAGAGAATGCATTTATTTGAATGAAGGTTTTAAATCATTGACCATGTACAGGAATTGCCCTAAGGAGTTCCCTCAGTTTAAATGAGAGGGTAGAAAGCTATTTAAATGTAAAATAAGAAGAACTAATGATTAAAAAAAAGAACAAAAAAAAGCAAAAAAGTGTCATGAGCTCCCTCTCAAGTTCTTTTTTATATATGTGGCATTCAAAGCTCTTTTAACTCACGTTATGAATTTGAAACCATAGCTCATTCTCCACAAGTCAAATGGGGTGAGAGAGAGAGAGAGAGAAAATGTGGAAAGAATAACATTGTCTTCTCTGACAGCCTTACTTTTTTGCACTCCTGCAAAAGAAAAAGAAAGAAAGAAAAAAAAAATAGTACCCATAAAAATCAAAGAGATGCATTTCCTCTGAAAGTGATGATTTGTCTTGGTGTCAGTTACTCTTGCAGTTACTCAGTGTTCAGCAGGGGTTAGGTGTCATGAGCTGAATAGAAAAATGGGCACGGCATAAAACTAAAGGACCCCTGGCTCTTCATTTTTCTAAAGGTGCAGCACCTCTCCCATTAACGGTCACACCTGTTTTCCCCCAACAACCCTGGCCCTTGCTAGCACTCTATGCATCTTCATTTCCACACTAACTGAGCAGATTATCAGGGACCGCTTGGCAGCTGTGTGTGTGCGTGTGTGCGTGTGTGTGTGTGTGTGCGTGAGGATGGGGAGGGTGACCAGGGGGGTGCCACCAGGGGGTGTAATGTGACAGTGATTGGTGGCGGTGTGATGTCCTGAGGCCCAGTCCATTTTTAGGCATTCTCCCTAATGCTCATTGATCTGGGTGCAGATGGCACATTCTTTGTCTTGCCACTCTGCCAAGTGTGAGTACTCCAGCAGCCTGGCAGCTAGCCTGACGCAACATGACTTTGATCCACTGCGACCTTTTAACAAATTCTCCATTTTCTCACTGGTGAGGGAGAGAGAGCAGAAGCGAGAGAAAGAGAGAGAGAGAGAGGGAAAGAGAAAAAAGAGAGGGAGAGAGAGAGAGAGAGAGAGAGAGAGAGAAGACCCATTCGTAAGAAGTCATTTTTTTTTTTCTGTCCCTCGCCACCTCCACCTCCTCTTTCATTTCCCAAGACCAGGAATGGCACCGTGGCAACATTTCAATGTCTGCTGTTTATCGGAGAACTGTCTGCTTTGGTTGACGCAGCACATACTTAATTTGCTCCAGCTCTTCAATGGGAAAATAACAGACAGCATTTCTCGCATGCATTGAAAGACAATCTACTTTGATATAAAAGAGGGGGAACGGAGAAAGAAGTCTAGTCCTTTTTTTTTTTTTTTTTAAAGAAAAAAAGAAGAACTAACATGAGCTCTGCTCCATCACAACGCGTCTAATCGTTCGTGCTTCCACAATTACAGCCGAATTTACTGTAAACTTTAATGGACACGCGGTGCAGCTTGTTAAACTTTGTGACAGCTCCCCCTTGATGTTGCTTTGTTCTGACTTTGAAGGGAGAAGGCACACTCAGGAGTCAGTGAGGACAGAAGGTTAAGAAGGTTTAATGAGCATGGTGTCAGTAAGGAGAAAGGGTTAAGCAGGTGGAATGGGGAGACTGACCCCAGCCTTCTACACGCTGTTTGCTTTTTAGCTGACCACAATCTATGGACACACCTGATAGCATTTTTTGTCCTCTTCATATTTTATTGAAACGATAATCTGACTTGGATAAACATATTAAAGTCTACATTATTAATTCCAATTTCCCATGATTCTGTTTGCACTGTCTGATTCATCGCTGGGGGGGGGGGGGGGGGGGGGGGGGGGGGGGGTCAGTTAGCCACAAGTCTAAGCCCAACTGTAAATGGGTAGAGGGGTATGCTTGGCCCCCATCCCGTCCCTTGAGAAAACGGAGCGTTTGTGAGAAGGTTAAACACAAACTGTTTCTCTTCCTGGCTGCGCGTGTTGATTCAGGACCTGGTGATATTTGCAGTGCCAGTATGAATGCCTTGCCGTGACAGCTCCGCTATAGCCCAAAAAGGTCTACACCCACTGGCTGCTGGGAGCTCGGAATACAACGCTCACAATTAATTACTCAGAGAGCGTTGCTTTTGGCCCCGGGCTCTCCGAGGCCCCGCCGTGGCCCACCCGCTCAGGGACTAATGTCACGCAGTGGGGCTCTCTGCCGAGCACAGGACAATGAAGGATCCAGATTTGTCCTCCTCGACCCATACCCTCCCGCTGATAGCCTGACAAATATATCTGCATCAACAAGATCACGCATGATAGCCCCACACATCCTGACTGGAGACCAGTTGTTGTAAATAGGCCTTTTTTTTTCTTCTTTTTGAAAAACATTTCTTATTTATGCTGAATTATTTAACTTGATGTGCTTAATCAATGATAAATCAAAGAAAAACCCCATACACATACACTGATCAAATACACCAGTTCATTTTACAAGCTATATATCTGAGAAATAACACATGATAGATGACTATGCCAAAATGTTGATGTTTTTCAAAATGCATGTCATAAATGTATGGACATATCTTTAAAGTTAAAAAAAAAGAAGAAGAAAAAGAAGAAGTACTGCATCATTTTTGGTGAAAAGAAGAAGAATCTTATATGGGTTGAGATGTACAAACTCAAACAGAAGAGTCACACATTTTTTGAGAGAACACTGAATGCTTTTCTAGCTTGTCAAATCCATCACGCAGAACCGAACAATGGCTGGGCCAGGGAAAGGAAAAAAAAAAAAAAAAAAATCTTTGGCATTTTGAAGCAAAATGATACATTTTGCACAGCACATTTGAGAGGTAATAATGACATCATGTGACACCGGAGAGGTAAAGGGGTGGGAGGTTTAATGGGGAAGATGGTAGCGACGGGGGGGGGTTGGGTGGGTGCGATCTATTTCCACGTGCCGGACGGATCCATCCTGTCATTTCCTATTTTCTGGGCAATTGACAAACAGGTTGTGGTGGCTACATTTCTATTCTGGCTCGGGTTTGTGAGGGGTCTGTGTGTATCTGAGGCAGGCAGATAAGGGACAGGGGTAGCGGTCTCATTCTATGCCTTTGGCACTGGAACCCTCACAGTGCGGGACACTTTATGAGGAGGAATTAGGGGACAAAGGAAATTAACTCGGATAACAGCTCACACATTTTATGCATGTCTCTTCCAGTGTCTCAGCTTTTGTGCTAACTTTTTATGAGAGTTTCTTCTTGAATTGGAGGTATACTGTAAGCTGGAATCACAGATGACTGTGGTAACGGTGGTAGAATCAAAGGAAAGGCAGCTGTTACAACAACTGTAACGGTGATAGTAAAATTCCTTTAGTGGTATATGCTACTCGGTTTGATTTCAACTCGGACAACTCTGAGGATTTCATGTACCCGGTGTTTCCATAACGCTCTGAATTTTTAAGTTTCTTTATCTGTCTTCCTCTTTAAACAGACATGAGTCACTGTTTGCTATATATATATATATATATATATATATATATATATATATATATATATATACACACACACACACACACACACATATATATTTTACACCACATGGGGCAGGAAAAAATGTTCATTATCTTGCTGAAGCAAAAAAACCGTAACATCGCCTCTCTCTTTCTCTTTCCTTGCCTCGTCCTCTCTTTCCACCCCTCCCTTCCCTGTGTACGGCAGCAGAAATGGAGTGATGGACTTCTCTTAATCCCTGCCTTAGACCTGTCGCGCTGAGTCAAAGAGCGACGGAAAAGGATTGCATTTCCAAAACAATTTCATCGCTGTTCCCAGAGAGCTAGGGGTACTTTAAGGTGCATTTTGTCGGTGGCAGATGCCTAATACTCTTAATGGAAGCCAGGAACACCCCCGCACTTTTCAGAGCTCCTTGTAGGCTTAAAGATTTTCTTCCCTCTTTTTTATGACTGTGCCGCGCACATTTTTGGGAGGGTGGGGGTGGGGGGTGGAGAAAGCCCGGGCACTTAGGAAGCCAATTGACCTGAATAAACCATGTCGATTGTCCTTGTCTATGTTAGAACAGGAAGGTCAATATGGAAGAATACAAAAGGTAGCTTGTTTGATGAGTTCAATGACCCAGGGTCCGAGATCCTCATATAAACTTGCTCAAAAGCTTCCGATTGGATAATCTGCTTTATGTAAGATTGAAAGAAAGCGTCATTCATTTTGGAATTTGGACCATCAGAACAAATCTGTCATAATTATGATACTGAAAATTCCATGCATAATTGCACGATGAGACACAATGACATTTTTAGGCTTGTTCATTATTTCAAAGGTTACCCCTGTTCATTTTAGACTATAAATTTTTGGTATAATGCAATGGCCCTTTAAGATCTCCATGGCAACATGCATTAACATTTGCTTTTGAGTGCCTTGCCAAATATGAAATGCCTTGTTTTGATGTTTGCAGATATGTAAATTGTAATTAGAATTAGCCACATGCACAAGGTAGTGTGTATTTGCCTCTGTGATGGTGTTTCCATCTGGAAACAGTGTCTGAAAATCTGAATGGAGCTTTGTGCAGAATGGTGGGCCATTATTACACCCACCATAATTAGCATTGCTCTGTTTGTGATCAAATATTTTATTTTATGTGCATACATTATATTAATGCTTTCATATATGTCTCTCTCTCTCTCTCTCTCTCTCTCTCTCTCTCTCTCTCTCTCTCTGTCTATTAAGAATTATTCTTTTATTTTAAATTGTGACAGGCTAAAGATAATACTTCCAAATAGCAATGGCAAAGTAGATAGATAGATAGATAGATAGATAGATAGATAGATAGATAGATAGATAGATAGATAGAAAAAAAGATAGTTTCACATGATACTGAAAATATCCTCTGACTTTACTCAGTGTAAGGAAAACATGATGGAAATGTTATGATGGAAGTGTGTGTGTGTGTGTGTGTGTGTGTGTGTGTGTGTGTGCACGTGTGTGCACGTGTGCGTGCATATTTTTGTGCGTGCATTTGTGTGTGCGTGCGTGTGTGAGTGTGTGCATGTCTGTGTGTGCGAGCACATGTGCGTGCGTATTTGTGTGCGTGTGTATTTGTGTTCATGTTTGTGTGTGTGTGTGTGTGTGTGTGTGTGTGTGTGTGTGTGTGCGTGTGTGCCTGTGTGTCTGTGCGTGCGTGTGTGTGTGTGCGCGTTCCTGCTGAGAGGAGGTTGGAGATGAGGGGGATCTAACTGCAGACAAAATAACTAAAAAGGGTGAGCAGTTCTTTCCACATTTAGCTTGAAAAACAACTTCAGAGCCAGGTATTTTGTCTCATTAAGCCATGATGTACTCCTGTTGTGAGTGTCTTAACCTGGAACAATCCTTACAAGTGATACCTTGGTAGCGTCCTTCAATCTTTCCTACATTACCTGTCCAGCATTTAAAGCACACCCCTGCTCCATGTCACTAAAGTCCTATTAGTATCAAATCACCTGCTTGGCTGCCTGGTTTCCTCACCATCCATAGGCACCGGCCACTGCAGCTCATTTAGACGGTGCATCGTTAATGAAGGGATTTGGCCAAAAGAAATTTGCTCTGAAGTAATGAAACAATATGGCTGTGGATTAAGCCAGGTGAAAAACATGGAGGATTGAGTATTTGAGGAGTTTGCAGCTTTCTTGAACACTTAACCGTGAATAAACTAATGAGCCCTTAAACCATGGACAATAAAATTAATGTGATACATTAAATACGAATATTCAAAGGTGCTAATGAGCTCAAATGATTATAGGCAAAACAAAGAAAAAATGAAGTGTAGTTATGATAGCATCTCTTTTTCACTGTGCCGCTTCATTGTAAACATTTTTGTATTCCGTGTCACACACATGTGGAGATGAATGGAAGAAAAACAGAATCTATATTTTGGAGGAAATAAGCCACAGATGGGATGCTAGACATGATTTGTCATCAGACTGCAGGTTTTCCAAACGCATCACATTTCTCTAAATGGAGCCTGCCCGTCACCTCTCTCCTCAATCTGAGTGCTTTAACCAATTCAGTGACTGAGGGGGTTAAGATGCCGGGATTAGGTGGAAACATTCATTTTTGAGAGAGACAGCGAAAGAGAGAGAGAGAGAGAGAGAGAGAGAGAGGGAGAGAGACAGAGGGAGAGACTGAGAGAGAGAGGCAGAGGGAGAAAGACAGAGGGAGAGACAGAGAGAGAGAGAGAGAGAAAGAGAGGGAATGAGAGACAGAGAGAGACAGAGAGAGAGAGAGAGGGAATGAGAGAAAGAGAGGGAGACACACAGAGAGAGAGAGAGAGAGAGAGAGAGAGAGAGAGGAGTGCAAAGATTTCATTCAGAGTCTCTTTTTATCTGACAGAGCCTTTCACAGATCCCATCCTCCAAGCACCCTTGACTTCCTCCACACCTACCCCTCCTGCCCACCAAGCCGTCTGTCTGCATTGCTTTTACGTTTTCCTGTCGTCTGCCCGTAATCCCACTCCCTCCATTATTGTCTTAATATCAAGTACAGCAAGAGATAATGGAGACACACGGTAATAACAGTGTGGTCTAAAGGGGTGCCTCCAGGGAAATATCTTTGATGCTGCAGGAATATTAATACCTCTGGGGTCCCAGCTCTCTCCGCCTCCTTTCATTCGACATTTTTCACAACTACATAATGGTCCTAATATACATAACAAAAGCTTTTGGGGGAAAAAATCAGTGCTTCTTTAATAGGCATCTAGGCTGCATTAGAGGGAAATGTGTAAAATCCCCGTTCTGCTAGGAAAGGGAAAAGAACACATTTGCTCATCACAAGTATCCCAATTGACCTGAGATTTAATGTGTGCGTGCCTGTGTGTGTGCCTGTGTGTGTGTGTGTGTGTGTGCGTGTGCGTGTGCGTGCGCAAGTATTGTTGATGGGTTTCGGTTGGAGGAGACTTTCCAGAGTGAAACCTAACATAAAGATGAGAAGGTTTATGATGTTGAACATGTCTGTCTGGGCAAACATGACGGCGTATAAGGGAAGGCGCAGGTTTTTAAGGGTTACTATAATGGTTATTATTAGAGTTTGTGCTTGAATAAAAGCTCCTTTCAATACTTCATCATTGAGCTTTATCTATTGTTTAGCCGATTCTTATCCCACACAACATACACACACACTCACACACACACACACACACACACACACACACACACACACACACACACACACACACACACTCATACACAAGCACACGCACGCACAAACTCACTCATCATGACATCCACGTCACTTACCCATGTGTGCTTGTTTTTCATGTCCTGACATTGATCAATGGGATCCTCTGTGGGTTGTGCCGGCGTGAACCTGTGGGAGGACCGGGCTAACATTCCCAAATCCCCTTATGAAACGTTCGGATCATGGGCAGGTCAGTACAGCCTCGCTGCTTCTCCTGGACCTACCGCAGGGACACAACCTCCAGTCGCCACAGCCTGCAGACAGCACTCTCAGTCCTCCACTGATCCCTGCCCCAAACAGGACTGATTCACATATCAAACACACCTCAGACTGAAAGGCGAAAAAAAACACTCCAGAAGAAATGAGACGGGACACACTCTGCATAAAAATACCCTGGCCTCAGGCCTACTGCTCTGGTGGCACTTAGATTACTACCATTATCAGCACTCTGGAAACAGGACTCATATAGGAACCAAACTGGTTAGACGAATATAGTTTTACCAGTGAGAGAGAGAGAGAGAGAGAGAGAGAGAGAGAGAGAGAAATGTAACTAAGACATAGCTGAAACGTAATAGTTGCTATGATATGTCAGAGAGGAGTAAACAATGTCAGAGGTCTCATGGTTGACGGAAAGTAACTGGGTTGTTTTTTTATTTATTATTATTTTTCGATAGAAACAGGGCCTACTTAGTTCCAACCCAGACCAACATATCTGGCGATTTTCCACTTGCTGGCTTGACGAGACATAACAAAAAGTGAAAGAAAATCAGAATGGCATTCGTGCTGTAACTCAGCCTTGGCGTCGCGTCATATATAATATATGATACGTCGTGCTGTGTACCAGCTTTTGCAGCTATCTGTCAGATCATTGGGCGGCTATAGGAGAGATGATGGGGAAACTTCCTGCTTGACCTTCAAAGTGATCGTTGCTTTTTTTAGGATGGGTGGGTGGAGGGGAAGAGGGGGCAGTGGGGGCTTCCCATCAGCACCGGGGGTCCAAACATGATGTCTGGCCTTGGGGGTGTCGATGACAGTGAGATGGCATGGGGAAAAAAAAAAAGAAATACTGCCCATGTTTTCCGTGGGCTGCATGAAAAGGTCAATGCTGATGCTCACAAACCCTTGTCACCTGAATGTCCTTTTGTTGGCTATCAGCATTTGGAGGTAGAATAAACACTGGCAATCTGTTTTGGCTCATCCAAGAAAGATACCATCGTCTCTTAAAATAGAAAAAAAAAAAAACGTTTTGAGAGAAGGCACAAAGACAAACATCTCTTGTTTGGAGGTTTTTTTTTTTTAATTATTAGATATCAAGGAGCACTGATTTAAGTAAAGACACATAAGATTAAAGTTCGGGAGTAAAATTTGGGGTTTAAATTTCCAACCTTGCCATTGTAGTAAACAACCTTTATCGTGTGAAAAGAGAAACAGATCAGGGATCCTTTAAAAAAAATCCACAATGTTATTATTATTATTACTATTTTCACTTTATTTTTGCAAACAAGTGATATGCATAATTATATATGCAGATTTCTGTAGACATTTACAGATACACACATCTGCATCTATTTTTTAGTCTGTTGATACATCAGAAACGGTTTGAGAAGAATTTTTTGAATCGACTGTTACTTTTCTCTCAGGGTTTAAACTTTGAAGTGTGGGGAAAGGTCTTGATGCGTTCCTCTTTATTAATTCCACCTCCTTTTGAGAGAGGCCAGTTCACTTTAAAGCTCAATTTCTATTCTTTGTACGGATTGGCTTTTTTGGACTTTTTGAAATTTTGTCATGATTTAAAGCGTTTTGTGGTGATTATTTCTGACCCTCTGCTTTCAAAGCCTCTTTGAGAATGAGATTAGCGTAAAAAGCTTGAAATCACACGGTGTGGGCTTCATGGGTGACACTTATAAAACTTGAGATTGTATCTGAGTGTTCGTGATTGAATGTTATTTATGATTTTAATTCTTTTGTGTTCGGAACATGAAAAAAAAAAAGTGTGTGCGCTGAACACTTTATTTGGATTTAGCCTCCTTATTTGACGTCTACATTTTGCTGCTAAAAAATAAAAGATTAGTATCTGCTTCTTTTAGGGAGCACGTAATATGATCATGTAACATAAAGAAGGCACCAGAACACCTGGCTGTAGGCTTATGAAGTCAAGTCTGCATTTCATAGTCACCTCATTTACCAGCTTTCTCTCTTATAAGTCATTATATTGAGATTGAACTTTTACCACAAACTAAGAAGAAACACCCTGTGGGCCTGCACACCTCTGTAGATAGTTGCTCTTCTCTCTCTTTCTCTCTCTCTCACTCTCTCTCTCTCTCTGTCTCCCTCTCTCACCCCCCCCCCCCCCCCCCCCCCCGCTCTCTCTCTCTCTCTCTCTCTCTCTATCTCTCTCTCTCTCAACAGAGTGTAGTAAATTGATTTCACACTTCACTAATAACCTGACCAGGGTATAACAAGAACTTGGATTGACTGTAGGTCATGCAAATTAATTACAGCAATTAAGTTTGAAAGGGAAGAGAGAGTTGGAGAGGTTCGGGGCTCGGCGAGGTCCGAAAGGCCTCAGGGCCACAAGTCTCTTATACATTTTCAACTGGAACAACTTAGCGCCACTCTTTCATTTGAAGAGGTTTGCATTGGAATATGTGCCATGGTCTTCCTTCATTGTGTGGTCGCATGCATGGAAAAGACAAAGGACTGAAAAGAAAGAAGTATCATACTTATATGACAGTTATAAAATATATTGTTTTCACTATAGATATTGTATGTGCAATGAGGAAGATGAATAGTGAAAAATGCTTAGTTCCTGTTCAATAGCTGTTACCTCTCATTGAAGCCTTGAGAAGCTTTGTCTAAAGGATTCTGTGTCTTCTCCATTTTAAAATGTAGTAACAAAGACAAAAAACTTCACTAGCTGAACAGAACTACATTGTTCTTAGATGCACACAGACCTTTGCACGCTAACAATTAGACGAACAGACAGACACACACACACATACACACGCATACACACACAAACTCAGATTCAGTCTCAGATTCAAAAGGAAATAATAAATTAACTACTTGGCTATAATTTTATACAGCCCCTGTACTTTTGTTTACAATTCCCATAGAATTCAACCAGGTAAACAAAATCGACAAAAAAACCCCTGAGGAATCAACAATTAAAATGCGCACACACACACACACACACACACACACACACACAGACACTTGCACACACGTAACAATACATTTTAGAGCCAGATTTCTGTCAGTCATATGATTTGTAATAAGCACTGTTGTTACCATTTGAGTGAAACAAGCATCAGCTTGCCATAAAACGTGTGACCAAAGAAACGAGGGCGGTTCAATAGTGTTGATCGGTGCCTTTCATTTGATGCATTGAAAATGAGCCATGAACCATGAGGCCTATTTGAAATCAATGTGTCTATAGCTGTGTGGTAAATAGGGAGAAAACTGGTCTATTTGAGAAAGGGCCAGAGGAGAAAAAGACCAGTGTTAATAGCTCCGCCTGCCACCCTCACCAAACTCACAGAAGCAGTACCCTCGAAATGGTGCCATCAAATTGAATTCTATTGATAAATTGACACACTGGTAAAATGCAAAGGGCGAAAAACAAGTACGAGCTCTTGAATTCAGAGTTCAGAATATCATTCCTTTGGACTATCATTCATATATCGCCTTCTTGGACTATATGGTTATATTTGCTTGTTGGAAATTTGATCAACCCTTCCATGTGCCAGCGAAAGGATACAAAACAGACAGCATAGATCTGATGGATTTAGACAACAGTTCAATTTTGTGTCACTGTCTGAAATCCCGATGATGCGAATAATAGCAGCCGGGCTGGAGTTGAACAAAACAAAACAAAACAAAACGAAAAAAAAGAGCACGTTTATTTGCTGCTGCATAATATTCAGGAATCTCTGATAAAAACTGTTTTTCCTCTAAGTTGTTTTTTTTTTTTTTTTTTGAGGTGGGCCACTGTGGCTATTGCTGTTTTCATTTGGGCTCTTCTGCTGTGGCTGGGCCCAAATCTCTCTCTACTTGCAGCCTTTTATCTTTTAACCATATTTCATTTAACCTCTAAACAGATGGGCAATGGCGTGGTATTAAGCCATCAGAGGCACTTCAATCCACTGTGTCACAGTATTCATTTTTACACACACTCGCAAGAATTTTATCTGCATGAGAGATTATGGCTGTGATTCAGCCATGATTCATGTCAGAATGTTAGTTGTCAGTCCACAGTGCCCTGTGTCTGATGTGAGACACAGAGTACAAGCACTCCTTTGAGAAGTCTATTATGTCATACTTTAAGCTGTACCATTAGTGTGGTCATGGTTAAATGTGATACCCAGGGGATGGGACCCGATGAAGACTCTAATTGGGGAGGAGGTGCTTTTGATGTATGTCAGCGGTGCCATTCAGTGCATATCACTAAGGGAAAACCATCTGTCACACACACACCCATTTAGCTGAGTGATGATATGATCTCATATGTTTAATGAACATTACCATAGATTTATCTAATCTTAAAGATTACATTTATGGCCCAGTTATATTGATAACTCCTCTGAGTCAATAGAGATTACATAACCATTTACATATCAATAACTTGCATCTCAATTAGACCCTTGATGTTTGTTGTCAGTTGTATTTCCAAGGCACTCTGGGTAAACTGGATGATTGGATGGTGCACAGATTGGTCCTAAGTTGTTTATCCATGTTCCCACATGTTCTTCGCTCATATAATTGGGAGTACAAACTATCAAATAATTGTCCAATGTACAACCCCCTGGACGTGTGAGGACATAGCGGGAACAGAGTGTTCCAATATTTATAAATGGACTTTTCTGCGTCATTGGCCGTTTGACCCTCTGTCTGAACGTGAAGCACAAAAGAACAGACTGTGCTGTGAAAAGTGTTGTGCTGTAACGTGAGTTGGATTTGGGTTTGCATTCATTATTCTACATTCAGTCAAGGGTCACACTGTGGGTGTTTGTTACATTTATTTCTTTGCTTGAGTAAGTATAACAAATCACAGAAACTTATGCTAGTGTGACTCTATTAGGTCACTGGTAGCTTTCATTACAGACCTGTCTGGCTCCAACTCTGGAAACTTTTTAAAGCTTCAGATCAAATTGTCAGACCAGTTCATACGACGGTGATCTCTGATATTTCTCTGATCGCCCTTATCAGGGTCAGCATCACCCTAACAGCAGTGTGAACCACATTCTGGTTGCTGTTAGTGGAAGGGAGCCTATGGGAAGAAGAAGGATGGTAGTCTTTAATTTGACTTGAGCAAGGACCTAAAATACTTTGTCAAATCATTTGAGGAGACAAGAATAACCAAATATAATATACATATATATATATATATATATATATATATATATATATATATGGAACTCACAGGGGCTTTGTTAAGAACTTGATGAATGAATTTTATGTGTGATGGCTTGCCGGCTATGGATAGGTTGATGAGTCATTCCATATTCAAGATCATACAATATTCCTCTCTCTCCCTGTGCCTACATTATTAGTTAACTTTATATTTCTGGCTGACTGTCTCAGGCTGTCTGATATGCACACGGAGACAGCGCAGACCCTCTCTCTCTCTCTCTCTCTTTCTCACACATACACACACACATACACACACACAGACACACACACATGCACAAACCCTTGTCCAAGAGGGAAATTGTATATAGACTGTGAGAGTCCAATGTGTGTGTCAACAGCTTCATACTTTCAGACTCAAAGACTTAGTTAACAGGAAAATATCTCTTGAAAAGTGGTGTAATAATGAACAGCACACACCCTAATGGTGGGCCACAACTGTTGACACTACCGTTTATCGCCTTACTTTCACAGTGGACTGTGGGATATTTCTAGAGGATAAACCTCTGAGTTCACAAGGACTTTTTTTTTTTACATTTAGACACTCTAGATAATGGCTGAAACCCCCAATCAGTCAACTTCTTACAGAACTAGAGCTGAATTGAGATGAAGCTGTTTTGTTACACTGAGGTCTAGCTGAAATAGAAATAACAAGAGGAAACTGACTCATCTTCACATTTTTCAAAACCATAGCACGAATAGATATTGAGGGGGGGATAAAACTGTGAAGAGTTTTTGAACATTGTCTTCCACCCACTTTAGAAATTCAAACTGATGATGTGTGATGTTTGAAACTGAACTTTTGTTCGCTTTGTGCCTTTGTGTCTGTGTGAAATTTTGTGCCTTCTTCAGTGAACGGCAGCATAAACACACGGCCACATATCACTTTAAACACCGCCATCCGCAGTGTGTGACATCTAATTCCACAATGGATGTCCTCTACATCTGAAAATCGATGTGGCCAATTGCTTTTGAACAGCCCCCGTTCTGAAGCTTTAAATATTTATCAAAAGCAGGGCTGGGAAGAGCTTAAGACAAGTCTTAGACATGACTTGTAGAACTTGCTGTGTAAAGTTCAGCCCAATGTCCCAGCCTACTCTATTGACTTTGCTTCACCAAAGAGGTCTGTGGAGGCCACAAGTCAGGAAGAAATACCTTTGAAAAAAAAAGAAAAGCACACCATCTTTCATTCCAAACAGAGTCTCAGATAATGCATAAATGGAGCCACACTCTGAACCATCTCCCTGGATTCCCCTTGTGTGTGTGCATAAGGGTTAAGCCACTGCACATCCTCCAACCTTACTCTACAAAAGGATGTCTGTTCATAAAATATCACTGACCTCATTTAGGTCTCCATGGTAAATGTCACTTTGGGGAAAAAAAAAAAATATGGGGAGAAGTTATTAAAACATGAGTGAGTGTGTTATTACTGTTCAATTTTGATCTAATTCCTTCCACCTAAGGTAAGGATGGAAGATCGGATCTCGTTTTTTTTCTCAGTGATATTCTACAGCCTTTGGAATACATTGGAATAAACTGATTTGGGTTTTTTTCCCCCCATTGTAATTATTATACTACCGCAGCATGTACAAAAAGTCAAGGTTGTGACGTTATGGCAGCTCACACAAACACATTTTCCTTGACACAACCCGCCTGTTATACCTGAGTGAGCACTTTATCGAGGCCTCCGGATTGGAGTTGACAAATGACACACTCAAGTCTTTCTTTTTAATGAAAAATAAAAGTTATCTCGGGTGAGGGATTAATGAACAGAGATAAAAAGGATGCGGCGCTCGTTGACACTAACGGTCCGGAAATTAGAATACTTCATCTATAATTGATATTATGAAATTAGTCAGCCTTCAGACATTCAAATTGTTTTTCAGACATGTCATAAGCAAATTGCCTCATACACGGCTCTGACTTCAGAAGACCCTTTTCACTCGTTTTATGGACACATAACACATCTCGCTGTTATAATATGCTAGCCATAACAAAAATGTTGATATCTTCCTTTTTTTTTTTTTCATCCTGCATCTTTCGATAAGCGCGGTTATGTTTTGCCGTCTGAAGCTAACATCCCTTAGCCAGCGCGGTGAAATTGCCTTTCACCTTAATCCTCAAATGACACAAGAGAGTTTGGAGGTCACTCAGGCTGCGGAAGATGTAACATGGCTGAAAACTCTCTGTCTCTGCGAGAATTCAAAGCTTTTAGACAAAGAACAAACTCGCTGTGTTGTTAATTGTTTCAGGCTAGAGAGCTACAAATCTGGTTATTAGTAGCACAACATGATTTCTCCCCTGCCCTGCTGAGCTAACATTCATATACCCACACCTGTGACCAGCACAAAAGCACTTCTTCAATTCCTGCTATTTTTCTCTTAAGGTAAATCCTAAATCACTAGGTTTGATGGTGACAAATGAAAACTCAAGTGTAATGATTGCTTGTAAGCTCTTTTCATTGCCATCCAGTTATTCCACTTGAAGGGATGCCAGAGCGGAAGCTTATTAAATGCATTCAGATGTACATGCAACATAATGTGTGTTATTGATGGCTTGGTTGACTGAGATTGTCATATTTCCTTATGGTTGTTGATGTAGAAATATGTCTGAGGAAGAGAAAATTCAACATTCGGTGAAGTGGTCTTGAGAGGCAAAGACAGTAAGATTGATGATATTAACTAATCTGCTTTGAAAACAGTAATGTTGGCACATAAAGGAACTCTTGACCCACCTCTTGGCTTTAGTCTGTCTGGGTACAGGATAACCAAAAAAAAAAGGTATGATTTCATAATTCCTTTTCTCTCAGGAGAGAAAATTATTGTTGGTCTGTGTAATTTTCCCAACATGATTTGGTGATGTAATATCTTATATCCTTTTTTTAAGTTCTAAAGGAACCAAGAACATTCAATTAAGACTCTAAATATCTATCTGGAATGATTCTCCTTTGCTGAAACACAACTATGTAAATGCATTAGCATTAAAGTAGATTGGAGTTGAAATAAGCAAAAAAAGACCTCACCACTGAAATGAGAATGTTATACAGTAATTTACAATGAAATGGCTGCTACCTGCAGCGATTTTCAAACACAGGAGAAAGTATGTAACCATAAAAACTTTACTTTCCTCAGAGACAAGAGCTGTACCTTGCTAAGGACAAAGAAAACGAATCTGATGACAAGACAGGGAGACATCTTGTATTAAATTCCCAAACCCGCAAACATAATTTTGAAATGTGTTTTAAAATTTTGTCATTTTAAGTCAATGAAACAAAAGACTTCAAGCTTTATAAGAAATTCTGGTTTAAGATGTATTGTCTTTAACCATTTCGCAGATCCACTGAGAATGAAAAAAAAAAAAAAAGCAGCAATCACGGGGCCCTGTACGCCATGGTGATGTGAAACAGCTGTGCGGTGGGTGTTTTTCACCTGACAAGATGATGTCTGTTTTCTTTCAATGATGATGATGAAGATGATGATGGTGGTGATGATGATGATGATGATGTGTGCCTGCATGCAGCATGCCACACCTGTGCTGTTAACCTCTTTGTTCTCTGCTGATTCTCATGTAAAACATCAACGTCTATTCTTTTCACGCCGGGGAACTGTACATCCTACTATATTTACAGCGATCCACTGTGCGGTTCTTCTGTCAGCTCTTGGGGGGGGGGGGTGCAGGGGGAATGAAAACAGCCCCCCCCCCTCCCACACACACACACACACACACACACACACACACACACCCTCCAGTTACAAGTTCTCTCATTAGAGGAGGTGGGGTGCTAGAGGGAGGGGTGGGTGCTAAGGTGCAGCTCTTTTGATTAACACTCCACTCCCACGGACGACTAATCTACCATCATTCCCGTTTTCACCTGGTCTTTTCTAAGACGCTGTCACCTGAAATGGAGAAAGACTCTGTGCTGCGCCCACTCTTTGTGGCATTTTCATACATGCGGGTAATTAGACAGAAGATGAGGGGAAAGAAAAGAAAAGTGACGAAGACAGTGGTGTGAGTCCAGAGCAACATACTCAATTAGAATTTAAATCTTTACTTAATATATTTATAAGTTACATTGAGTGGTGCGAGAGAGAGAGAGAGAGAGAGAGAGAGAAAGAGAGAGAAAGAGAGAGAGTGGGAGGGAGGGAGAGAGAGAGTCTGATGTGTCTGATAATACATAAGAACTTGAGATGAGTGAAATGCAGTTGAGGGCTCACACACTGTCCAAAAAACGCATGACTAATTTCATACAGTGCACACAGCACTTTTGTTTCTAATACATATCTCAAAAACTCAGTCCTTCGGTGTTTATAGATAGCATGTCTGGCATTTGTGTAAGAGATAAGAGTATGAGACCAGTTTCAATTGTGCATTGGGTCTCTCTCGGTCTCTGTCTCTGTCTGTCTTTAACTCAGTCCCCATGCATTAATTCCACAGGGCTTCTCTCGTCTGCTTCCAATCTTCACTATCACTCCATCGTGAACACAGTCGAGGAGTTGAACCAACACACTTCAAAACAGGACGAGTGTTCAGGCTTACCCGTAACATTGCTGATCCATCACTGGGGACTTTCACTCTATTACTCTTCCCCAGTAGACCGGCCCTGCATCCTGCTGGCTGGATCTGCCTGGCCTGGGTCTGTGAAGGTGAGGCTCAGTCAGCGTGACTGAAACTGGACAGCGAGAATTGTCCTTCTAGGTCATCACTTCTTATTGCCCCAGTTCCCTCTCACATTGCTACTCTGCCATCAAAATGACCACAAGTCCTTATATAATGGATCTCTTTGTAATTTTGTTGACTGACAGCTTAATATCTGTTTATTTTCATGTCTGGCGCCCATCAAAGAGTGCTACAGTGTGTGCCTCTACCCCAGGCCCTCCCCCCTCTTCCCTTTTTGATAGACAGAATGCATCTTTTCAGCTGCTCAGAATGTCATTTTTGAGTAGGATATTGTCACACCGACCAATAAGTGAATAAAAAAATAAAGAATGAATAGAGGTGTGAAAGAGAAATCCGGTATCGTGGTGCAGGAGGACCTCTAACAGGAAAACAATCACACCCTTTAAATTGGGTCTACAGGATGAGTGGAATATCCTCCAATCGGTGCTCCTATGACCATGACGCTATGAAGCGCTGTGACGCTTAACAACATAATGACTTTAAACTCAGCAGAAATCAGGGGTCCCACATTAAGCATTTTACCCATGACACGCAATTCACCCATCTGACAGAATAAAATGATTCCTACATCTTTGTCTCTTTGCTACTGTCTTTCAAAAAAAAAACCCCAAAAAAAACAATGTCTCTTATCTCTAACTGATCATTGCTTTCACCCTCCCCAAACTAAGAATAAGATGATTTATGGTACTTTTTAAATCTTAACTGATATCTTGGGACAGTGCAAAAAAAGAACAAAAAAACTAAAAATCCACCAACAATGTATTTTACACAAAGCACTGGCCACAAAAGAAAAAAAAAGTTAGTTCTCATTTTCATATATCATCTAATTACTAAATGTAAATAATTCAGTAACTTTCCAGGCAAACACACATACACAGACACACACAGGTCAGCTTACAACCCGCCTCTCTGGTCTCCACTCGTGAATAAACCAAATACACGCGAATGAGAGGAAAGTGACCGAATGGCTGGATCCCCATGACCGGATGCCTGTTCTGCAAAACATTTCATTTGAAGATGTATAACTTGAAGGCAGATCACGGAAAAACCATTAGACACACTTGTCAGTGGAGTCACTGCTTTATGAAACTTCTGAATTTGTCACAATACTGTTGTAGTGGTTGTAGGTATGTACTCGTATTTGATTTGTGAAACACAATTGAGGTCTTCCCCTTTCTTCCACCATCGAGCAGGCTAGGGTGACAGCATGTTTTCTTCTCTTCAGCTAACAGAATAATTCTGCATATAGAAACCCGTGATTGTCCCTTCCACGCGTCACATCGCTGGTGAAATACACATATCAGTCCACTTGTGCTATAAAATCCCTTCAGATGTATGCTGTGAGTATGTGTGTGTGTGGGTGGTCAGGGTCACATATGTAGAATCTCATTTGACCTCATGTTATTATAGCCATGCCAGAGGGCATGCACGAACACACACACACACACAGATTGAGACAGAGAGAGAGAGAGAGAGAGAGAGAGAGAGAGAGAGAGAGAGGAAGGGAGGTCTGCAGGAGGCATAGAGCTGATGTATAAGCACTGTGAAATATGAATAGGTCATCTGCTCACATATGAATGTGTTTATTGTCATACGTAGCGTACACATTACTCACACATATATTGGTGCGCATGTGCACTCATGGCTTCCCACATAATATATATGAATATAACACTTTATTTTCTTTCATTCTGCTCATCAAAAAATGTGTCTGTTGAGTAAAGGACGTTTCAAGTTCCAAAAGCGTATCAGAGTGTTGTGTTTCCTGATAGCTCTGCACAGAGTGGGCCTGCTGATATTCGGTCGAACTGAAGTGTTACCCCACATCCTAATTAGTGCTCCTCAAACGAGCTGGAATAATTAAATAATAAGCTGGTATTTTGTGCATGCTCTCCAAGAGAGTGCCTGGTCCCCCTCATTTCCCACCTCCCTCTCTCTAATTCCACCGTCTTTTACTTTTGGAGGACGCCTGGCCCTGTGTGTGTGTGTGTGTGTGTGTGTGTGTGTGTGTCTGCTGAAGGATGCCTGTGATCAGAATGCGGCTGAATGTGGATTTGATGCACCTGGATCTGAAGTGAGAATTTCTCATGAATAAAGCCTTTTTTGTTTCACAAGGTCAATTATCATACAAATCTGACTTCATGCACTGCGTTTGAGAGTGGTGTCCTTGGTGATGCACGTGCAGCTTTTTGGCACTGCTCCCTAACCCCTCAGCCAGCCCCATCTCATCTCACTCTGAAAAGAATTGAAGGTTCACAACTGAGTTGCGATTCTCTGTAAGCTCCATATCGTCCTCAATTTCAACCTTCCCATCGTTTCCCCAGCATCCTCCAACCACTTCATCATATTTCCTTTTCCAGACTTGTCTCTGTGGACCAGCTGCAGATGGGTCAGTGTATTGTGCACAGCCCGGTATTATTGGTGCGCTTCAAAAAGATCGTAATGGGTAAAAACAGAAAGCGCTTTAGTTCTACTAGTCTCTCTCTCTCTCTCTCTCTCTCTCTCTCTCTCTCTCTCTCTCTCTCTCTCTCTGTGTGTGTGTGTGTGTGCGCGCGCGCACACGTGAATGTACAAGAAGAAAAGTTTTTGATTTACCCTGCACCCCCTGCGGTGCGGTGTCCACACTTCCAGCTTTGTACTCTCCCTCCCTTGCCTTTGTGACTCGTCTCTGTGTGGGTGGTTTTTTTGTGGGTAGGTGGGACTGTCACTTTTGTGATGCATTTTTAATTGTCGGCGTTTTAAAGGTCAAATTTACGAGCGTCACCGACACGCGTCATGTGATCCAATTGAATGGCAATTATAGATCTGAGACCTGCCTCTGTAGCCGACCGATTTTACCATCCATAACCCCAAATCGGCCTCAGCGTCATTGATTGGACTCAGATGGGCAGTGTCGTAATAAAATAAATTGGGTGTCTCAACTCGTTCATGACTGCTAAGCCGTCCGCGTTCCTTCCTGAGTCAAGCGGCGTGCGGTCGATGGCCTCCAAAAGCATTATTCCGTGCAGATGAAATATTATTCAGCGATTGCCTGTAACAAATGATGTCTTCATAATGATGGATCGGCGCATTAGCGAGTATGCTTTAGCGATCTCTGGAAGATCGGGTGTTCATTCAGCTTATTGATTGGGTCAGAGGGCCAGTCCCACACAGACATGTGTCTTTCGCAGAGTATCCTACAGCAGGAACCATGGGCATGCGAAGGTGTGAGTGTGCATAAGTATATGTTTGATCATGGCATCTCTCTCTCTCTCTCTCTCACACACACACACACACACACACACACACTGTTTATTAATTTATTTATGGAATTGCTGCAGTTTCAGTCTGAAAATATTCTTTCAACAGCGCATAGAACTAACCCTGTACCTGAAAGACATGGAAACGCTACAGATCTTTACAGTTTTTGCGTAATATATTACAATTTCAGCCTTTCCCTTGACCCAGCACAAATAAAATAATGAAAGTTTGAAAAAAGAAGTCTATCAGCATGTCAAGCCATATGCGTGTGATATCATGGGGAAAAAAAACAAAGAGAGAGAGGGGGAGAGAGAGGGAGTGAGGGAATTCCCTTGGCACTTCTGCAGTATTTCAAAATACCTTTACCCCAACCCCTGTGTCATTGTACTTTTATGAACAGATCTGCGTATGCAGACGGTATGCATCGGTTCTTTTCAACTGTTAAAATGTTTAAAATGGCATAGCAGAAACTATGTGAGGGCCTTCACATGCATCCAGTGACATCAGGGCGGTAGGACTCTCTTCTGACGCCAACTACACGACAGTCTTCCTGATGCATCCCAATGCCACAACTGACATATGTTTACTATCCTCTCCACTCTGACACTCATATTCTTTAGCAAGATTCTTATGGAGTTTTTTTTTTAAAAAGTTTAGGTAAATATTAAATGAGTATAATTATTCACGACAATCTCTTACTGGGTCAGTTTTTGTGTGTGTGTTTTTCACATTGATCAGCGTTTCTATGGCACATTTAGTTACGCTGAAGGGAGGAGAGAGGCAGGAACAGGGGAAGTTTAAATCTAAAGGTTTGTGCTATGAAATGTTGCCATAAGGGGTGTGTTGGAAGGCATAAATCTGGTAAGCACAAGTCCCTTTTGATGGCCTGCTGAAATTCACTGTATTTCGGCATTGAGCTCACATGTCACAGAGACTTATTTCCCTGTCTGTCATTCTCCAGTGTGTATTCATGCCAGTGATTTATGTTCAGCTGCGTTACACTTTAATGAAATTTCA
>NC_044497.1:14387500-14392500 GCF_902362185.1 Chanos chanos | reverse complement strand
GTACTGATTGGATTTGTGTCGGAGTGTTTCTCTCTCTCTTTATTTCTTTTTGTCTTTCTCTCCATCTCTCCATCTCTCCCTCTCTCTCTCTCTCTCTCTCTCTCCCTCCCTCTTTCTCTCTTTCTATGTGTGTGTGTGTGAGTTTTGTGTGTGCGTTTGTGCGTTTTGCATGTGCATGTGTGTGTGTGTTTTGGCCGTGCGTGCGTGCGTGCCATGTTCACATCTATGTGTGTGTGTGTGTGTGTGTGCTAGGTACAGGTAAAAAAGAGTACAGCTCATCCATGTGATACTGTTACACCATTTAAGATCACACACAGTATCCACCACTAGAAACGTTCATATGTTGCATTTCTGTAGGCCCATGAAATACTGCTTGATTCAAAACTGCTCGTCAGAAGAAAAAACATGTCTTGATTCAAAACTTCAGCTTCATGTTAGCGCAAAATGTAATTACCAGAGAGTCATGTCGCCGTTAATGCGTGGGTGCAGGTTGGGGCTGATATTTCATCTGATGTGATGAGACAGGATGTTGTGGTCCATCAACTTTAAGTGAAGTTCCTTCACGCTGTAGTCAGTGAGTCTTCCTAACTCTACCTGCTTGACTCTGACCCCTTCACTCACACCTCACTGGGCTGTACTTATTCTTTGACCTGAGTAATGAAGCAGTGTAGAGGAACTGACCAAATCACTCTCTCTCTCTCCCTCTCTCTCTCTCTCTCTCTCTCTCTCTCTCTCTGGCTCACACATACATTTCTGTGTGTGTGTGTGTGTGTGTGTGTGTGTCTAACTAACAGAGCAGCTCAGTGTGCAATAAGGGTGTAGTGGAGGAGCATGTGCAAGAACCTGGAATTTCAGGAGGGGGGTGTCTTTCTCTCTCTCTCTCTCTTTCACTCTCTCTCTCACTCTCTCTCTCTCCGGCAGCCGCAGCGGGGCAGGAACATCACAGGGTCAGCAGCACACATCCACACGGATTATCGCTCTGTCACACTCCGCCTCACGCCAGCGGATAACAAGCACGCCTGATGCTGAGGGCTGCAGGGAAAGGAGGGATAAAGGAAAGAATGGTGGGGGGGGGCATGGAGAAAGAGAGGAAACTATAATATGTGCAAAAAAGCAGACACACACACACACACATGCACATGTATCCATGAATCCATATATCTAAGTTCTTAAAAAAAATCTGCCCAACCTCCTGTCTCTGAAGACCTGTAGTAATGTCTGCTTGTGTGTGTGTGTGTGTGTGTGTGTGTGTGTGTGTGTGAGTGTGTGTGTGTGTGTGTGTGTGTGTGTATTCCTGGGGAGAATGCAATAGTTAATGTCTGGTGAATCTGATCTGGACTCTGGATGAAGAGACTGAATTGCATCTACTTCTGTTATCCTCTCAACACCAGCTAATGATAATTTCATAATGGATATTCAATCCTTTCTGGAGAGTAAGTTAATCCTTTCCCCCATCTATTGGCTGCAACTTTAATGAAATGTGATATCTACTCTTCTTTCTTTCTTTCTTCTTTTCTTTCTTTTTTTTCCATTGGGTTTTTGTACTGACTTCTTCGCTAGTCTGCCATAGCTGCGGTGATCCTCTAAAATCCACCATTAGCTGTCTTTTTTTATCATATCCTAATGTATTTATGTATGTCTGTTTGTGTAATCTAAAGAGAGGGAAAGAGAGAGTGAAGCTCTCCTCCCACTGTGGAAATGTTATTTGGCGTTTGCAGTTAGCAGAACAGATGGTGTGAATATGCAGGCCAGTAATTTTCAAATCAATAGCGCGGCACATGGGACCAACTGTATGTTCTGGAGGAGGGATGCCACGACAGGCCCAAAGGAAACCCACTCAAGGCGCAGCGAACAGACACAAAGGCTGTCTCTCTCTTTCTCCATCTCCATCTCTCCCTCTCTCTCTCTCTCTCTCTCTGTCCCCACTCTCCCAGCGCCATGGTTTGTTTTAAAATCAGGACTATTTTCAAATACAATATCGAGACACATCAGGATTCATTACTTAGCAGTGTCTTGCTCATCACATTTCCTGGTACAGTTATTAGTGTTGTTGCTGAATTTCAGCTGATAGGCCGTGATGTGAGATGGGGAGTTCTTGTATGATGTTATTATAATGTGAGGAGATGCCGATCCCTGTTAAAAGACGAGCGTGTTCTCAGAGTTCTTCTGAGAACCATAATAAACCCATTAGTCAGGCTCGGCGGATCTGAGTGTGGGTCTACAGCTCTCCATTTGATGATGCATCACAGGGGATGGATTAATTCCTGGAAGATTTGTTTGTCATTTTAAACAATAAATCAAATCGGACAAGAAAAAGAGAAGGATAAAAACTATTATTTATTTAAAAAAAAAGAAAGAAGAAGAAGTGAAAGACGTTATATTTGCATTGTTCTCAAAATAAGGAGGGAGAAAGAGAAGAGAGAGAGAGAGAGAAAGAAAGAAAGAAGTGACAACGGAAACACAAAAAACCGAAAACCCTTACGCCCAAGCGCGGAGACGCGTGTAGGGGAGAGAGAGAGAGAGTGAGAGGGAGAGAAACAAACAACCCCGGAGCATCTTTTTCTAGACAAGCTGTTGGTTAATATGACTGCAGGACCAGCTGAGAGACAGAGAGAGAGAGAGAGAGAGAGAGAGACAGAGAAAGAGAGAGAGAGAGAGAGTGAGAGAGAGAGAGTTGTTGGCCTCCTGAGTCTGCTAAAGTGGAGGGGGGCAGAAAATCTGAGTCTGCTCTCAGCGACCATTACAAGCCATAAGTCACACGAACAGCAACGTGGCAGCCAGTTTATATCACTATTTATAGTTCATTAAATATTTGGAGAGCAGTACAGTCGCTTTATTATTTACTGTTATTACTGACAAACGGAACATCCCTTCCGAGGGTCCCTGGTTGAATCTTGACTCCGCCTGTTCAAATAGAGGCTTCTTCAACCAGATGCTACTGCTTCAGAAGAATATGAAATCACGTGCGGAATGTGGATGTTTATATGCGGCCGTGGGGAATCGTCTGCCTTGTTTTGTTTTATTTTGTGTGACTTTTGTTTGTCAGACAAATCTGTGAGGTGACTGGATAAATGCGGTCTCTATTGTGGCTGGAGCTGAGACAAGAAAGCCTCGAGCTCTTTGTGTGAATTTTCATTTCTTATTTAGGTGCTCTGCTTTGGTAATGTAGCCGTGTAAAGGAGAAGAAAACATAAAGAGACATTTTACACAATGCTATTAAATATGAAATTGTATTAGTGTTGTAATGGGCCTACAACTGCTAAGCTTTGCTGGAACAGGGCCTTTAAGTCATTTTGGCAGTCAGTGAACTAGTGTTTTGTTGTTGTTGTTGTTGTTGTTAATTTTTCTCATTGAATTTTTTAAAAGTGGATTTTTTCCTTCGTGTTTTTTAAAATGGTTTACTTAAAACTGGTCTGCTGATTCACCTGTCCTCTCTACCAAATCTGGGAATATAATGTAAAACCTACACACACACACACACACACACACACACACACACACACACACACACACATTTTAGGTCATTACGGCAGCTCAACCCAACGTTTGCAAGTATTGCTCCATGCGTTTCATCATCATTTCCACAACGTGATAAGTTACAGGTATGTCAAACGATATGAGAGTAGTCATGGCTTTTATGACAGTGACAATTCCTGCTGCTGCCTCACCAGCAACAATCTTTCACATAGCTGTTTTAATGAGCGACAATTAATATTTATTCCCTCTCTGTCAGCAACTAAGCGTTTCATATACTGCACATTTTCTGTTGAATAAATCAAGTCGCCCTCATATCTGGAGCCATAAAGGAAAGCTAGCTGAAAAAGCAGCGCTTCGCTCCAGGCAACTTAATTGTTCTGCGATGAAAAAAATGAGGCAATTCATCCATTAGTTTATAAAGGCTCTTCCCTGGAGACACGATAGAGTGATTTGAGGTCAATGACACTGATTCTGTGCTATGTTTTTTTTTTCTCTTTCTTTCTCTTCAACTCAGTATGAAGAACATGAAGAACTAGAGAGTTTCTCTTTTCTATTCACTTTAAGATAGGGAAACTGTTTTCTTTTAATCTTAGTAAATCACCACTTTCTCTTAAGGAGGGACATACTGAATAATCACATTAACCACAATTATGTTAAAAAACATGTAAATTCATATATGTTCCTTTCATTCAGGAAAAAAAAAACCAACAACAAAAGAAATTGTGTTATGTATTCACTGCCTGGAATACAATTTGATATTTCATTTGATTTAATGTTCAGATGCCTTTGAATCTGCTTCTCTGCAGTGGTAAAATAAGAATTACCCCCACTTCTTTATTTTTTTTTTAACAAATTTTATTTGTCTCTTAATTTAACTTCATGATGGTTCCGTTAAACCCCCATGGTGCGTAATGGAAAGTACAGTGATGGCTGATTGAAGACCACCAAATGTGTCAGTTGAGTCATTGAAAATAACATGTCATTTCTACACCAAGCCTCTTATGCCCTTTACACAACATACAGTTCTTATGGGTCCTGAATGTGAAAAGTTCACATTAGACCTTCTTAAGAGCACTGTGAGTTAGCTCTGAGAGAAAAGTCAAAATGACTTTCATTGGAAACAGAGGAGAGGCTTGATTTAGTACTGCGCTTTAATCAGACGTGTGCCCGTAGGATTGTAATTGGTTCCTCTGTGTGACATGTTGTTGGTGGCTTTCAGTGAACTGAACTAATTGTCAATGAGCAGATGTGCCCTACATATACAGATATGTTTGTACACACATACATGTATATTCTCTCTGAAGAAAAGGTTCACAAGTGTTTCTGGGATTACTCGGAAAGACCTGTGCATTACAGCCATGATGGACTGGGATGTGAAAATGGTAAAATGCGTTTTGCTTGCTTTAGGATGCTGATATAATGTCATTGGACATTTGATAAGAGCTCCAACAAGAAGACAATGTTCTTTGACAATGTCATGAAACAGCTAATGTACTCTTACAGTTATGAAAACATCTCTTGTT
>NC_044497.1:14000000-14010000 GCF_902362185.1 Chanos chanos | reverse complement strand
GAGGGGGGCAACGGTTTCAGAGCAGGCCAAAATATTTTGTCCGAATATAACATTTTTCGGTGGGCTTTAAGTTGTTTCTCAACCTTCATCCTCAAACATAACATTATAACCTGTCAAAGGTCCTCCATTTGCATGCTGTCACGCTAATTTCTCAGGGATGACAATGCACATTCGCCCGGGGATTAGAGCGGTCTCGGACTCCTTCCCGGAAGGATTTGATCCGCAGTCTGTCGCTGTTTGGCTTGCTTCCAATTTCTGAGCCAAACTTGGCGACATGGTGGCTCATCTACGGCCTGTGATGCCAAATAGCTAGCCCTCCCTAACTCTCTTTCTCATGGTCTCGCGGTCTCTGCTTTCAGCCTTTATTTTGTAAAGAAACTAAAATGTCTTTAAATACTCATTGTTGAACCAATATTCACAATTCAAGCGCATTTCTACTTTACAGTAGGCCTATAGGCTATACATTACATACATTACATCGACAAACACACACACACACACACACACACACACATATATATATATATATATATATATATATATATATATATATATTAGTAATATTATATATTATATTAATATATAATATTACTTATATTTAGATATATAATAAAAATAAAACAGCGGAAAGAACATCGTTCGCCAGTTTAGGGTATTCCATTCACGCTGTAATATTGTACAAGCCACCGCTGGTATAAAGGAATCGAAGGCAATACAAAAAAAAATGTTTTGCAAATAAGAGATACAATGCTACTTGCGGTGCGTTCTTCGTAGGTTTACCCTACAGAGGTACTTCATCATGCTGTGGATTATGTTTAGTAGAGTTGTCTTGAAAAGAGCTGTGGTTACGTCATAGCAAATTCTTGTCCGTGAGAGAAAGTCTGTGAGGGAGAGAAAACCAGAAAGGGCGTTACAAAAAACCGCTATTAAAGAATTTGACGGGTTTTTTTTTAACCACATTAAAACGCTTGATATTCATCTTGTGAAATTATGTTATTAAGTAGCCCAAGATTACGTGTTAACTGACTACAAGATCTTATGGACATAATGCTCCGTGCCTTCATACTGCCCTTGATCAGATATGGGAGTTAAACTGAATATATTTCCACATTAAAAATTCTTATATAGTTAAAATTACTCCTCAGCTGATCCCTTCTGGGTCTTTGTCATTTTCTCAGATATTTTAGATCTATGTGCGGTTTGTGGGAGAATGGGACAAGAAAGGATATGCTTACTATGGAACAGCGACCAAGGTGAAATTAATATGGAAACCTGAAATAAAGACATCTTATCAGTTAGGGTCAACTTTCCTCAAAGATACAAACTTCTTGATCATGACATCCACGTACTGGTTGGAGATGAAAGGGGAAAAAAAGGGGTGAACAACACAGTTTGCTGTAAATATTAGTTACAACTATGAGCAAGCTGTCGCTTCAAAACAGCCTTTAACATTGCTGGGTAGCAGAACACAACCTCCTTCCATCAACCAAAAAATGAACATTAATGAGTGAGGTGTTGCCAAGAATGCAAGCAATAATCTACTGAACAGTAGAAAGAAGTCATGTGAACAAAGGTGTCATCCTCCATCCAGTTCTCAGCAAGCAGATGAATTCACATGTGGCTTATGCCAAAAAGATACCTACAGGCCTGAATGCTTCTTTCCCACAATGCTTGGATCAGGTGGCTCTGTTACAGTTTGTAGTGCATTTTCATGACATGGTTTGGGTCCATTCAACACCTTAAAGGGAAAGGTGAATACTAACACATGCAAAATGATTCTGTTCATTCTTTGGTCACCTTCATCCTCCAATAAAGCATTTCTATCCTCCTGTGAGTAGTCTCTTCCAAAACGACAATGCTCCCATTTACAGGGCCAGGCCGTTCACTGAATGAGTTTATGAACATGGAAATGATGTAAACTACATGTCAAAACTGTCCCAGTCACAATATCTCTACCTAAACAAACTCTTATTGGATGATATGGAGAGTGGCACCATTAACAAATCACCAAATGTTAGAATCTCTCACTGAGAAACACTGTAGTGTCACTCCATGAGAACCCCTGATGCCTGCAGAACTTTAAGTCATGGTAAACTGAAGCACTTTTGCCATGTTGTTATAGTCCAACACTCTTTTAAGAGACCTAATGCACCTTTTTCTTTTACTCTGACAGTGATCTATGGTCTAAGGAGAAGCTCTGATTACTTTTTTAAGAGCAAATTTTAGAGTCTAAGCAGAATTTGCGACACATTTATTTTCTGCATAGAGAACATCAAAGTTTAATCTGCCAGTCACTGGTACATATTAGGCTATTCCTTCAAGGGCTCAGTTGAAATAAAATAAATATCAAATATTATTTTACCACATAGTGTTATTATTATTATTATGTTTAATAATAATAATAATAATAATAATAATAATAATAATAATAATAATAATATCGCAATTCGATCGGGATTATTTCTGTCGACACAAACACAAACGACTTATTTAGATGCATATACAATGCTGTTTTAGAATTGTGATATTAATGAAAATTCTATCACAAAATAATTTAATAAAATCCGCTAACCGCGACAGACACAAATTCAAATAAATAGGTAGACCAAAAGCTATACGTATAGTGCAGTTACGATGCAGATATCACTATCATTCGCTTTACAGTACATTTAAAAGTAATATGGATCTTGATGATAACATTCATTCCTCATAATGATAACGTGATTATATTCACCTGCTATTCACCTGCAGGGACTTTCTCAAATAAAGAGAGAGAGAGAGAGAGTGAGTGAGTGAGTAAAACATTCACTCAGAAGCAGAAGAAAGGGGAGGTGGTTTGTATGTACTCAATTAAATCTTTATTTTGCTGTACAAAACAATTTCATGACAATGTACAAATCTGCACAAAGACAGTGTAGGCGCACCTTTTAATGCACCCTTTTGATTATTCGCACAAAACGCTCGATCGCATAATACAAGAAAAATGTAGGATGTTGATACCGATCCACCACTGAACATCCGTGACATTGCATAACTAGCGGATGCCAAATATATCATTAAGGCAAGTATTTCGCATGGCATGAATTCACTATAGTAGTCACAAACATTTCCATCGATGATATTTTTTTTACATGCGGTTGTAAAATAAACACATTTTGTTGTGGACATGATTGTTCCGAGACTGTGCGCACATTTTAAACGGATATTTATTTACTGTACATTAAAAATGGGGGAAAATGAGTGAACAGTCCAACTAATTGTTGCATATAGCTTTTAAGAATGTTACGAGGCTGTAAACTTCCACCGTTATTCCCTCAACAGTTGCTCCAATTCATTTTCCACGAAAATTGTTTTTAAACATATGCTGAACTGATTAAAATTTCTGATGTTTAATAGTTCCTGTAGACAATAACAACTTGAACCACACCTTTGTTTTTAAATTAGATTGTCGATATCCCAGATATTCCAGGGTAACCAGCAATTCGCAATTAAATAAATTAGAAGTAAATTAGGTCGCTTATGCCCATAACTCCAGTATGCTGCTTTATAGGATTGCATTAAGTCACAACTCTAGGACCTGCATGTATACCAAATATTGGTTCAGCCATTTACAGACCAACAAATTAACACATGTCCATTCACTCTACCACGTCCATTCATCCTCATTAAACATCGAACACTGAAATTTACACCACTAATTTAGAAGTCACTGTCAGAATTCGTATCACTTTCTTCTCAATAATAATAATAATAATAATAAATAAATAAATAAATAAATAAATAAATAAAAATCTATTAACACGTTTATCAATGAGCATCAACAATTGATTTTTTCACCGTTTGGAATGCAAAATCCTTTATTTTCACGTCACGTGGAAATCTTCACCAGCTGACACTTCAACATTGCTGAGGCTGACAGAATTTATAGGCCAGACTTCTAGGCATGATAGAGTTTGCGCAGGACGGTCTTATTGCATAGTTCCCTTTGCTTTTATTGCTCTCTGATTCGCTTAGAATTCTCGAACGAAATCCCGATGAGAAAGCACTCTGTGTTCAAAACGTGGTATACACAGCCTGCATTTTAAGTAATATTCGTTTACACTAGAAAATTACAAGAATAAATGCAAGCGGCATCAGTTTAGTTCCCGTTAACAGTTTGACAAATAAGTAAATAAATCAATAAATAAACAAACAAACAAATAAATAAATAAACTTTACTTATTTGCCGAAAAAATGAATGACGAACTCCAGATCACAAGGACAATGGATTTTTTCCCTTTGTTTTTCGAGAAGATTCCATGACAAACTAAGCATGTTCTGAGCATTTTTTCCCCATTCGGTTTAAATTAATAAATAATAAAACATCAGATGGCCAACAACAAAGTCCCCACCTAAATTGCTGAAGGTTGTAAATAATACATGGGTGGGTTAAGTCCTTTATTTTCAGTAATTTCTCAACAAAGGGGTTGATCACATTTGACTTTTTTCTCATTAATTATGAAAAGTCGTGTTTAATTCATCTTGCATGGGATAAAACTGGCCGCGGAGATGGATGTCATAGGGGAAATGAATGTCAGAGGAGCCCCTTGACATGGCGTTCTGGCCGAGAGAGCTGCGAGCTGGCACCGCGCAGTAACGCATGCCGTAGTGGCAGCTCTTACCATAATCAGCTGTTTCCTCTTGCTTTAGGGAAAATATCCCATTAAAGTTAATCGGTGGGCTGAGTGGCCCGTCGAACTGAGGGCTCGCGCATTCTGGCGAGGTGCTTTCATAGAAAGATTCGTAGGCACTGCAGTAGCTATACGGTCTGAAGGGTTTGACGTTGTCTACAGAACTGCTGCCGTGCCCAGAGGGTGTCACTACGTCGGGACTATGGTACGCTGGGTACAACGAGTCGTATGGAGACCTGCCAGAAAATGAAGCCTCCCCGTTGTGATCGGTGATGAAGTTCCTGGTATTCAGCTGGAGACAGCCCGCCACTAAATTGGTAGTGGGCTGGGACAGTCCCTTGCAGAGAGTCTGAACGAAGGTCAATAGGTCTGGTCTCTTGCCAGTGCTCAAGATCTCCGATAGAGCCCAAATGTAGTTTTTCGCTAGCCGCAGAGTCTCGATTTTAGACAGTTTTTGTGTTTTAGAATAGCAAGGCACCACTTTGCGCAAGCTGTCCAGGGCGTTGTTCAGGCCATGCATTCTGTTTCTCTCCCTCGCGTTGGCCTCCATCCGTCTCAGTTTTACCCTGTCGATTCGCGCTTTGGTCATCTTCTTTTTTCGCGGCCCTCTTCTCCTCGGGATACCATTCTCATCTTGGCCTTCCTCCCTGTCGTCTTCGTCCTTCTCCGACTCCTCGTCCTCCATCGCTTTGATGTCAGTATGAGAGAGTGTCTCCTCTTTCTTGAATGGGTCTTGTTTATTCACCTTCATTTCACCCACGCAGTCCCGGGGAAAGTTTGTCACAAACTGAGAGTCCATCATCACAGGCTCCTCAAACGGTAAAGTCAACATTGTCCTCTTTCTAGGGATTGCGAAAAAAACAACATTTGAATGACTGTCGGTGGCACTCAGTCAAATATTAATCTACATACAATTACTCGTCCACAAAACTGTACGTGTATAGCATCACACCTTTGGTTCACTTTATAAAGGATTTTGTCACTTATTTTGATGTTTTCTGAGTCCGTTTTAAATGCTGGGTAAAATATAGCCTAAGACAAAATATAATCTGAAAACATCCACAGAAAGAAACACCAACAAATAAAACACCACAGACAGGCAAAAAACAATGCACATCAAAACTTCTATGCAGACTACTCGATTTAAATCGGATTCAAATGAATTTGTAAACCATGTAGCCTTATCGCAAACATTTTGACACTTAAAACATCGCATAAGGATTGCACACACTTAATAACACAGTCATTCTTTCACGTACTGCAAACATATTTTGTATTTACCTGGATTTCCTGGTCAACAAGAAATTCTCATCCTTCTTCGGCTTTTTCAAGTGTTCAGTTATTGCACGAGATTGTAATGCAAACAGGCAGCCAGTGCGATTCCCTGCTCTCCAACGTCTTCACTGTCTCTCTCTTTCTGTCTTTGAGGAATGACACTGATGCCAACTGCCAGAGCTGGTACCCATGCCATCTGCTACTGACGTCACGTGGCAGTGGTCGTCACATGATTTTGTCTCGGGGGACATTTATTCCTCCCTGATCATCTGGCGTACCTCTAGCTGGGTACCGCTGCGGAGTCACAATAAACCCCTTTAAATGTTACCGAAGGCACAACCACATCGGTCACTATCCATGATATATTTTGCAAAGTGATGCTCTTAAAAACAATGTTATTTTGATGAAATTGTTGCATTTTTCCATGGTGGGAGCTTCTTTAAGAATGAAACAATGCCACAGATAATGGTACCACGATTGGATACAGTTCAGCAAAGTAGCCTAATGCAGAAAACCGACGTGAAACTGTAATTTCCTGTTCATATTTTAAAATGAAGACCTCATGATATGGGTCCAGATCCACAAATCAAAATGTTGAACAAATATTATTTACACAGCATGACAATGATATGCAGTATGAGATGCAGGGTATGATTAAAACTTCAGGTTAAACTTGACGTTATTCAGAACTATCCTCATGATTTTCATGTGAAATTTCCTCAAGCAAATGAATGACAGCAAGTAGAAAATGATTGATGGATCTTGTTGATTGGGTCGTGCCCATCAAGGGTGTTTGCCAATTGGCTGAGCCTGCAATGATTCTCATGCTCAAGGCCACTTGAAGATTTGACATTCAGTTCAATGTCATTAAGGCATGGTGATTAGAATAAGAATATAATTACTGCTCTTATATTACCTTCTTATGCATATATGGTTTTGCATCTGTTCCTGTGTTTTAGGACTGTTCCAAATACAATAACAAAATGTATTCATTGCCTCATAGTTGTGTTCTTTCTTTTCCAAAATTCATGCATGCTCTGTGAGAGGTTTGATTTCTTCATGCTAATTCCTTCTAGATTGTTCCAATCACTCCTGTTGTGTGAGATATGAATCATACCATGAGAGCAAGGGCTGTTGTTTCTCTCTCTCTCTCTCTCTCTCTCTCTCTCTCTCTCTCTCTCTCTTTCTCGTTCGCTCTCGTTCCTTTCTTTCTTTCTTTCTCTCTCACACACACACACACACATGCTCACACATCCACACGCACACGGGCACACACACAGAAAAACACATGCACACACACACACACACACACACAGTTTGGGCGGATGGCTTTGGTGACTTGTGCATCTGGTTGCTCCGGGTTTCAGTAATTGGACAGAGCTTGCGCTCTCTCCATGCTGAGGCATGACAACCATGCATTCCATTAACAGAGTGAGCTCCCGTTGTTTTAGTGCCTGTGCCCATCAGAACACACATACAGCTCTCTCGTTTATTATTCCACTCAGAAACTAAGTTCCTGCAAAAAAAAAAAAAAAAAGCCTCAGGTGCTAACCTTCTCACATATGAAGAGTGGAGAAAAAAATGCCACAATTCACAAAAGACTAACAAGAACGCAATCATTGTTTAAAAAAAAAAATCGTTTAACCCTTATTTAATTGTGGTTGACCTGAGAGATAACAGTAAATCTTGACAATCAGAACACGATAAATTGGGGGTCATGGATGTTTCAGGATGGTTCCAGTGTGTTGGAGATACTCATGAATGTTGAACATGTAACAGTGGGACCCCTGTACATTTAGTTAGGTAAACAATAGATGTCTGTCTGGTGGCATACAGGCAATTTGTTAAATTCACGCTTGATTGGCATATATCTTTACATGATGCTGTTCATGAGACCAAGACCATGTAAACACACACACACACACACACACACACACACACGCACATACAAACATACACACAACACCCCCCCCACCCGGATGCCTCAGCTGGCGACGAGCTTTCCGGTCCAGCACACACACCAACATCTGATGAGTCAAACTTCCCATTTCAGACTAATCACTTGACTGCACTAATTGCAAATGCAAATATGCAAATTCATATTAATTAATTACTCTGTTAATTAGTTCTGTGGTCTTTCTGGGCAATAAATCATTGTGCCCATGAAAGGGGAGAGAGAGAGAGAGAGAGAGTGGGCCCGTCCCATTTCGCATAAAAAATTTAGCATGCACTCTCTCCAAAACAGACCCAGCTTACCAGACCGCCCCCCCCCCCCTCTCCGAAAAAAAAAAAATCACTCCAGTGGTTGGTACTGTCGCCTGGCCCCCTTAAAGTTCTGAGAGCAGACAAGAGAACAGACAAACAGTGGAAGAAAGGGCCTTTTTACGTGTACGGCACACGCCACTGACGAAGAGTCTGCCAGTGATTTAATTAACACATTATCAACTTTTAAAGATGGAGTGGAGCAGGGCCCAGGCTGCAAATGAAGGCACTGATGTTCACACGTCAAGCGTCGCACGCTCTCATTGAGATTGTCGGCTCCGGTAAAGATGGCCTTTTGAGAGACTTGTCGACGCTTCTTCTGCAAAGATGCCTGTGCCACACACACATCTCTCAAGTCAAGCTTGTCTTTGGAAAAGGAATTGTTTATTAGTGAGCGTTTAGTGCTTTTTTATGGTTCTTTTGTTGTTGTTGTTGTTGTTGTTGTTGTATTGTTGTTGTTGTTGTTGTTGTTGTATTGTTGTTTTTTTCATGCTCATTTCATATTTATTGTTTTTTTTTCTCCTTTGTTCCCTAATTTTGATTTTGGAGACCTTGAATTTATTCTAGTTGTGTTTTTATTTATTTTGGGTGGGGTGCAGTGTTTTGGAACATATATCACTTCTACTCTGTTTTCTGTTCTGTTTTTAGTAATGATTTAGTTAGAGATTGTTGGAGTGCTAAAATATCATAAAATATAAAGAGAAGTGTTGACACACAAAGGTACCCAGGTGTAAGGCTGTCACTGTGTTAATGGTATGACAATATGGCATATAAATAATTCATTTGTTTTTAAAAATGTATAATGTAAATTTCTCAGAAGTGGGGGAGGAATGTGTGTGATGGAACTGTTGCTTGAAAATTGTTAGTGAGAAAGAAGTTTTATGAAAACAAGATGAAATATTTAGCAATATTTTGTCATTCCAGTGCGGCTAACCTGAATTTCTTGAGCTAACTATAACAAGCATTGCTTCTGTAAAATCCATTATATTAAGATATGTTATTAATATTCATGACATGTTAGTTCTGTGTTGCTTTAAAAATTTGTGTGATGTCAGTGGCTTGAACACCAGGGGGCACAAAGATACCAGACAGGTTCATCAAACACAACAGTTCAGCAATCAAATATCATTCTTCACAAACAAAATTTGCACTTTAATTGAATTTAGCATTTCTTTCTTTCTTTTTTTTGGATACCACTCTCCAATACCAGACCTCAGAGTATAATTAAACGCATTACTATACGCTACCCATAACATAAATAAAACGCACCAATACGTTTTACACAAGTAAACACAGCAATAGAACGTCTCTGCAGTTTGCGTGGAATAATCATCTTTTTTTTTTTTTTTTTTTTTGAAGTGCTGATCCACAGTATTTTGTGATTTTAATTTTATTTCTGCAGTCGGCCAAGCTGCTGTCCTGGGACCAGGCACTGGGAACGGGGGATGTGTGTAGAGTGCCAGGAATGCTGATAGGAGGGTTGTTGATATCG
This sequence comes from Chanos chanos, assembly GCF_902362185.1. Classification (NCBI taxonomy): domain Eukaryota; kingdom Metazoa; phylum Chordata; class Actinopteri; order Gonorynchiformes; family Chanidae; genus Chanos; species Chanos chanos. Next base: position 14,000,301 of record NC_044497.1, on the reverse strand, counting down.
AGCCCGTGCCAGATATGTCGATCAGAGCTCTGTTCTTTCCACCCTTTGGTTATGTGCTCACCTGCGCTCCTGTAGGAGTCTTGTACTGAAGAATCGTTGCACACCCCCGTCTTGCTTCTGTCACTCAAGACTGCAAAAAAAAAAAAAAAAACCACACTGCAAAGCGCCACATGTTGCAATGAGTGAGGTGTTAAATTTGGCAGGTGATCCAAGAGACAGAATTAGTCCCTTTTCCCAGTCTCTATGGAAGCAGCCAGAGCATCCAGTCCCTTAGCAGTCAATGCCCAGTCAAGATTAGGCG